>NC_141879.1:707706632-707861632 GCF_056163025.1 Triticum urartu | reverse complement strand
TTCTAGTCCCACTCTTCTCCAACAGAGCTCCCTCACTGAGCGAGCATTCGGCATTCCTAGTATGCTCCACTCATTCTATGCCAAGCACCCAATCACGGGATCAGAATCACACTCTAGATCATACCTTTCACGAAAGAAAAGGACAGGCAGCCGCTGCTAAACCAAGATCTCCATCTCTTGACTCCGTCAATCAATCTTACCTTATAGGGCACAAAGGTATATTTACCATACGAGATATGTGCACCTACTAAAGGGAATAGAAAGATCTTGGGCACAAATACTCCACTTTTCACGAAAGACATAGATTCACCAATGATTGGTTGGACTAAATACTACATTTATTTTCTCAGAAGAAGGAAAGTTGGCTGTGAGAATGATTTCTCGTACGTAGTCTTTCCTAGGACCATTCCAACAGGATGCTCAGAGGTGGGTGGAGAAAACGCTAAAAAGGCATACTTCCTGCGCTTTCAGAGGATCTAAATCAGTCTTCATCCTTTCGCTTTTCAAAGCCCCTCGCAATAAATATGTAAATTCGTTTCGCAGAAATTCAGAGATTTTCGATCTCCTCGAAAGAAAATGAGTTCGATCAGCAACACCGGTCTCCGCAGCACTATGATAAAGACCTTCTTTTTACCCATAACCTTTCTCTGCAGCATTGGAACCAAGATCGGGCTTGGCATAGTTACGAGGTTCCCGTTCTATTTAACTAACACTAACTGAAGCTAACCGGAAGCTTTCTTCTCATGCGACTCTTGGATCGAAAAGAGGCTGCTGGACTGGACCACGGCTGAAACTGCCAGGCACGGACTAAAAGCTTTTATCAGGGATTCCCGAGTCAAACGACTACCATACATAGCATAGAGCTGGAAGCTGCACTAGTGTACAGAGAAGACTGGATGTGAACACGGGCGGACATTGGCTATGTATGGGGCACTCACTAATCACTATTAGCAGGAAACAACTAGCAGAAAGAAAGATGAACGCACTTTCACTCCTTGCTCTTCAGCACGTACTCACACGAGGGACTCTCAAATCTCTATTTCAGACCATAATCTTTCGATCCCTTTACCGAAGTGATTGATAGCAGGGCTAAAAAATCATAGGGCTTCTTCTATTTTTAGTGTGAACTCACTTCTATTCTATATCAAGATAGGGGCTTCAGTACTTGGCTGACCGCCCGGTGGAAGACCTGGTTCTACCACACAAGGGCAGCTTTCGTAGTCCAGGATTATTTTCCTCATATGTAATTTCACCTCAATGTGGAAATGTCCGATCTTATTCCAAAATAGAAGGTCTTCATGAAGGTCTGTCTTGTTTCAGGAATATAGGTACCGAAGTTCAATAGCGGTAGGTACCAAGGAGAAGACGAGTCAGGGCCGATTGACAAGACTAGCTAGGCTGACCTTCCAGCCATACTCCATCCAATATTGAACGGAAGTGCTAAAGGTTTCATGTGATGCTGACCTCAATGAACCAGACCTCAAGAATTCGTTCATCCCTTCGCTCCGAGGATTGGTCGAGTACTTGGCCACATGCATGAGTAGGCCTGTTGCCGGGATGTCCCATTAAAAAGGCAGGTCCCATATTTGAAATACAAAAATAAGATCAGATAGCGCTCAAGAGGTTTTTCTCCATACGAGAAATCCTTCACTCGCAGGGAATTCAAATAGATGTGTTGAAGATCATCAAAGAAATGAAAAAGACTGAATTCGATCCATCTCCTCCCTTTTCTTTAAACCAAGAGGTACTCCTCCCTTATCTTTTTTTATGTAATTTCAATACGATTTCGTTTGTGTTCATGTTTTCAATTTAGAACCCCACGGAAGTGAATAGAAAAAAGAAAAATACCCCTGTGATACGCCTTCCTTTACCTATTTCTAGATTGATTGATGTTCAATGGAGGGAAACTTGCCATTCCTTCTTTCCTTTGAAATTGTACATTTTTTGATTCTGAACTAATTGTATCCTTTTTGTTCCCATCGAGCTTTCTTGCCTAGTGACTAAGGATTTTCACACTTGTTGTGTCTATAAAATATTTTCTCATAAAACACTAACAGAAGTGTTAGAGGGATTCACTTTCGATAAGAATCCAAAAGCAAGTTCCCTATACTACCTTCTTTCCCTCCTCTGTTTCTGTCTTTAAGAGGCAGTGCATCCGGCAGGAATCAAACCTACTTTTTGACCCATTTTGCCTTTCTAGGTTGGTGGGCGCTTTCACCATTCAGCCATGGATGCTTTAGCGAGTGAACTAGGTTTTTATTTGAGAGCGAACTAGGTTTTTAGTGGTATTCCTTCTCGAGCTTCTATTTCTTCCGTTAAGGGAGATTCGGGAAAAGATGGAATAGGAAGATGTGTTTCCAGAACGAACATGATACGGGTAGAGAAGGGGAAGTTAGCAAAGTTAGACAAGATTGGAATGGGCAAAGGAACATGTATTGATGTACCAGATCGGCTAATGCTCCCAGGTTGATGCGATGTATTCCACCAGTTGACTGGAGACTTTATTATTGGTATATCGATCGGTCCAGCACGGATTGAAATGGGAGCCGGTTCGACAGGAAGCTTTTGAAAACACAGTGCACCCAGGTAAATAAGGAACAAGATGAATACAGAAGTTAAACGAGCATCCCACACCCGAAAGGTACCCCACATAGGCCTTCCCCGAAACCCCCCAGTCACTAACGTAAACAAAGTAGAAAAAGCACCAATTTCTGTACCGGTTCCGGAAGAGCGAAGAAAAAGGGGATGTTTTGTTAATGGGAACAAGGAACTGTTTATAGCTGTTGCGATATAAATAACTATACTCATCCGAGCCGCAGGAACATGTACATACGAAATACGAGAATTTCCACCTTGTTGAAGATCTGGTGGTGCTACCCGAAGACTAAAATGAATAGCCATCGCTGTTAAGAACAACCGAGATCCAATGAGAATTTGCGCGTAGCTTTTTGTCTTTGACATAAAAAAATAAGGTTGTAATAACGAAACTGACATTTTATTTTCCATGCCTTGCAAGTGGAACAAGAAAGACTATATAGTTATTTTGATTCTATAAACAATCAAAGGATTTCGCATGCTTTCCATGGAATGACGGAATTCCCCTTGCTTAGTTTTCGCTCCGCTCGTGCGTGGCACTCCTTGCTTGCGGAGCGGCATATCGGAAAAAGAAGGATTGACTTTCTATACGGGCCCGTCCCCTCTTACCCCTAACTAACAATTATGCTGCTCTCGCCTTTTTGTAATCTTATCTTTCAAAAATGCACTACTAATTTTTACGGCCTCCTTAGTCACCCTATCCACTCTCGTCCTGTTTTTGGGTTCCCTTTCAGGGGATGAGGATATTTCGATGATTTCTCCCTCCGTAGGTGGAAAACGCGTGGGTGAGTAGAGTCTGTGCTTTGCTTTTGGGGGCACCGGCAAGAAGCTTCTCGGCCACCCTACTCTGACTTGATTAGCTACTAGTAACTAGGATCGTTCAAACAGTCAGTCAGCAATGCGTACTTCTTTCCTAGTTGAGTGGATCTGCGTAGCAGAGCCCAATCTTCTACCACAAGCTCTGACCTGACTTGTTGTACTTGATTCACCCACGTAAATAGACAACTTGGATAATAAAAGTCATCCCATAAAAGAGAAGTGAGTCCGCATGTCGGCAAATGATTTGGAATTGAAACTGGCTACAGAGGAAACCGAAGCCCTAACTCCCCATTCTTTCTATCTTACATCGCCATCGAGCCCTGGCTGTAGAGTCACTGGTTTCTAATCGCAATGGATTTATGTTTTCTTTGGCTTTTCCATTCGCTTCGTTCAACCCTGATCTGGATAGATAGCTCGGCTTCTATTAGCTGAGAATGGTTTTGTCAAGGAGAGGTTTCGCTATACAACAACAATGAACTCACTTCTGATCAAATTGGATTGGATTGGATGAATCGGTAATCTTTCTCTGTCTTGTGAGAGAGAGTCACTTGCTGTATTGAGAGCGGGCGGGTGACATGCATTAAGCGAAATCAGTTGTTATGTTTTTGATCTTATTTGCGTGAGAAGACCCTTGACTGAGGAGACGTGTTTGGCTTGGATGATTCCGCTATGCTCCTATTCACTTTCAGAGACCGCTCTGAGTTTGCCGGTTTTGCGGCAACCCTTTCACTAAGAACATTTTAGCCATTAACGAAATGCCACTAGTCCACAATGCTTCTTTGATTTATGTGTAGAAGCGGTAGTAGTGAAGAAAATGGAGGGAGAAGAAAGAAAGCGATGTGACACGAGAATAGATCACATCCGGCAGCCAGCCATGCCATTAGATAGATCCGCTCTGAGTCTTCTGCAGGATGAGATCCTCTTGGTCTTGTGATAGGGGCTTGAGGAGGAAGAAGATGGGATTTCTGAAAAAAAGAATGAATCTCCTTATTTATAGGGAACAGGACATGTGACTTCCTCAAACGAAACGAATGTGGCTTTCGTGATAAGGCAAATCCTTCGTTCGGTACAATCAACATATTGAATCTACGCTCGCTCGGCTCGGTGCTGAATGAACTCCTTCATTGATTCTGGGCTGCTCGTAGGGGGACTGTGAAAGCAAGCGTAGGAGATCAAAATGTGAGTCGAGTCCGATGGGTAAAAAGGGGAAGCAGGAAAGGGTTCTGATGTGAATTCTTCTGGTTTGTATATCTATCTCAGCCCTTGCTTAAAAACCTCAAAATTGACTTGCATCTTCCCTTATCACACTACACTTTCTCTTCTTTATTCCATTTCACTGAGCTAAGCAACACTTTTTCACGTATTCACCCGAGATATTATAGAAATTGGTCATATTGATCCGTTGTCTTGTTCTCGATAGGAACTTGCTGCTGTCTTGGTTGGTTTGAGAGCAGGCACTGTCTATATATCCAAAACCGGAGGAGAGTTTGGGTTTGGATCACAGACGATCGGAGATTTTGGATTGAGATGGATGGTTGTGCTTGAAGTTACGAGTCGGGTAATGCTAAGTTGAATCGGCTGATCCGTTTCATCCTATTTCGGCACTCTTTAGAGGCTATCGCTCGTTTACCGCAGATCTCTATCCCACAGCTGGCTAATAAAATTGCCTTGGCAATGTGTCAAGTCCTTTCAGTCAGAGTTCAACTCTTCAGCGAAAGTGAAAAATCTACGGTCTTCCATCCGTGGAGGTAGCCATGGACTCCATAGTATATGTTGGTAGCTAGCGTACAGGCTTGATGTGAGGGGGGGTTGTTACCTATTCTATTCCCTTGCTTGGATAAAAACACCCATCTTTCCGTACGAAAGACACGCAACTAGAGCAACTTGATATTACGTATGTAGACCTGGCCTCCCTCAATAATAGCTGGCTCACCCGATTGACGATTTTCAAAGATCTACGCCAAGCGCCTCGAAGCGGGGATCCACTTTTTACTACTTTAGAAAGTGAGAAGCCTTTGGCTTGATTTCTTCTGGGGCTTCTTTATGTTTACCCACGCCGCGGCTATTCAATAAAAGGATTGGTAGTTAGTTGCCTCACCCTATTGTTTGTTGGTATTCTTTCTCCTCTGCGTTCGTGAAAAGCTAGTATGCTCGCGGAAATCGTCTAAAGGAAACTACTCGCTAACAAGACGGACTTCTTCCTCTGGCTCTGCCAGGCTATGCTGCTCGCCTAAATCGGTATCAATAACTTCTATCGTACTTCGACCTCTCATTGGAATGATAAGTTGGCTACGACGAACTAATAAGTTTCTCTTCTTGTCACCTTCTTTAAGCCATTCCTTCCGCTTCCATCGAGAAATATATATAGATAAGCTTGGAGAAGCGATTAAGGTGTTTCCACTCTTAGGTTGTTCAATATGCGAAGACCGTGTCAATCACTACACCAGTGATACGAAAAGCAAGCATTCTTCTCCAGCTGACGTACCGACGCCTCACTACTACTTAATTAGTGAAAGATACGTTGGGGTGTTTTCAATTCTCCATCAAGAGGCGGGCAACTATCTCTTTTAACACTAGACTTCGGATCGCCTTCCTACTGGTTTTCTTCTCGGTCTCCCCAACTAGGGGAAACCTCAAAGCAAACAATAGAGCAACACCTATCTTTTTTCTTTAAGCACTGAACATCCGGATCCCCTTCCGACTTGCTTTTCCGGGCACAGGTCTTTCTAACAACTAGAACTTGTCTCCCTTTTCCTGATTCGCATCTTCTTCGGCTTTTGCTACGGTCTGTTCCTTCCTTCAGTCAGTCCTTCCTTCAAGATTTTTGCCTGCGGATCTCTCTCTTCAAAACATATATATCTTTCGGCGCCAGTCTTTCCTGCCTTACCTTAACCCCGCTTTCACGTGGCGAATCGGTATGAGGCTTCAGTGATCACTTTACGGTATTCTTTAAGCTTTCTTGGTCACCGGACAGAGTGAGAACTGCTCAGCTTGCTTTCTTTCCCTAGCACACACTTAGTAGATAGTAGGCACAGGTCCGCTAAGAGCTCATCGAACTTGACTTGTAGAGTGAGACCTGTGCTCGATATGGTTCATTTCAGTGCTCTTTCTCTCGGTATCGTTCACCACATGCCTATGATCGATCTCTCTCAAGCTAGGTTTGGTATCGGTATCGGTGAAGTCCATCATTGAATTGAAGTGGTAGAGTGGTAAGTGGGCGTACGGTCTATGTATTTCCTATCAGTGGCATTAGTTCCTTTTCATTCTCTAGATAGATGGGCAGAACAAGCTTCTCTTTATATTCTATTCTAGAAAGGATCAATTAGATTCTCATCTCCTATTTGTTTGAGCCATTCATTATAGTGGTGGTGGCGGGAAGGCAGCTTAGCACTCTGGTCCTTTTGAGTAAGGAATTGTAGCATGGGCAGGCAATCTCTTCGATTGATTCCCCTCCAGGAATTACTTGAATTAATTAGCCGGCCCACGGAGTGAAATATCAAACTTAAACTATAAATAACTAGTATCTCAAAAACCAAATAAAAGGCGGGACATACGAAATTCACACTTTTTGACTCTCAATCCACAGGTGGAGATACCAGGGGTGGGTTTTCATGGACTATAGTCTCCCCTGCCGACGAAGCACGAACTACTTGTTGAAATCGCGGATCCAAATCTTGCATTTCTCCTTTACTCGTCAAAGGCCTCGTATTGTTATTCCCATGATTCATGTGGGCTATCTGCTCTTTATTGTAGGGTCCTACTCCCACCTATCCTTAAAAAAACGATGTGAGTGGCTCATACTAATCAAATGTACAAGTAACTGACCCTTATCAAGCTTTCCACACATAGTGTCTTGATCTAAGATTGCAATTCTTCCATGTTTCCACAGTAGCATACTGTTCCATGGAGCTAGGGTCCAAAATAGGAATCAACAAGTGTTTCCACGACTCTACCGCCCGGCCAATCCTGTTCCACTGAATCCCCTCCCTTTTTCATGGCCACATATCTTTATGGCTAAGGAGTGGGAAATCTTTCTCCTGTTACACAAATCAAATGTTTCATTTCATCCGGGAAAAGCCACCTCTTTCTCCACAAACAATGTCTTTGTCATTTGATCCAGTTTTTATCCGTTAGATAGGAACAGCTTTGCTAAATACTGAGAACTCTCGAGTAGAATATGAGATGGGAAAGATCCTTTACATAAGGAACTATTGATCATAGGCGTACACTCTGAAAAGAATTGAATGAAACTCTCTTGTTTCGTCAACTTTGATATCATTAGCTGTCTCTGTAGCTAGCTCTCATGTCTGGTGTTCCAAGTAAAAACTTTTCAACTAGCTGGGTCACCACTGTTTTAAACCCTGACTTGGAATCAGAGCCATAAACGAGTGATTCGGTCGGACGGACGATTGAGTTCTTAAAGCTTGGATCGGCACTTCTTGTGTTGAAACAAACACGCTGTTGCTAGCGCCCTCAACGCTCTCTTCGATCCTTCGCAAACATAGCTCCTTCTACCAGAGATAACTTTCGATCACTTTCATCTCAATTCGTTTCATTGGCTGGTCGAGTGGATGATTAGACACAGGCGGAGTATTCAAGTTGTCCCTACTTCAAGTTGTCCCTACTACCTAACGGGTCTAATTATCGCTGGCTCACAGGCTCCTTCGAAGCAAACATTCGCTGCGCCCCTCGCATTCAAGCTCTTGCTTTGTCCTGTGGCCTGCCCTCTAAGCAAAAGCAAGATCTAGACAAGAGTGAAAAGCAGTCAGAATATTAATAATCTAAAAAGGCCTTCCTTGGTTGTGTAGCTAATCCCCCTCCTTGACAAGAACAGAATTTTTGCATCTTCAAACTGGTTATGGGTGATACCCTCATTTCCCATTAACTCACTAGAAAGCCCTTTGAATAAGCCTCAAGAACAACCATTCCTTTCGGATCAGGGGGTGGTTGTTTTAACTACTCGTTCGGGGAACATTAGACAAAGTTACTTATTTGAGAAAGTAAATGAACCTGAAATAGGACCTATGTGATAGTTTGCAGCATGAGCATGTAGATGCTGGAAAAGGACCTCTGTGATCGGTTGATCATTAGTCGTTTTTTTAAGGTAAGTAGGTGACGGTAGAAAGCATTTTTATTACTCCTGTTGAAGGAGGCAGTGGTCCAATTGGCTATTGAAGTCAGTGGATTCTGCCTAGAGTAATCTCTAAAATAGTGAAGCCAGTAGCAATGACTTCGTTTTCAAGCTACTGAAATGCACTTAAATGTTGAATTTGGATTAGCAAATTACACGAGCGATGCGGCAGCCATTAATATTTATCCCTTTAAATTCTTGTTTATATTCGTTGAACCAAGTTGGATCTGTGATACCAGGGTGGTGGCTTTAACAAATAAGCTCCAATTGATCCATTATTTGAGGTGGCCACCGGTGGTAGCCCTTAGGAAGTTCTTAACTGCGCTAATTCACCTCTTATTTCTCTTACAAACCCACCTCCGTAGGGGCTTCAAGCGAGCACATTTCGATGTCAACGAAGGTATGCCCAATTAGGGATTGAATTCTCTTATAATTCAATCAAAAGAGCATAACGTCTTAGCTAAATGTCTGACATAGCGTCTGATCCCGGTGAATTGGGTTAGTTAACCACACCCTTTGGTGAAGAAGGGGGTATTCCTAGGCACTAGTTATTTTCTTATGTGTGGAATTCGACCTTACAAAGTATGAGTCCGTGCCTTCCTAAGTTGGTCCTGAATTTCCAATGAAGTTTTGATTTTCTCGAGGGACGTAGCAAACTGTTTGGTTGGCTCCGAGCATTCTAAAAATAGAGTCCTGCCTGGACAATGTTGATAACGGGAAATCTCTAACCTCCGTGGTGGGTGTGAAGAAGGGTACAGCTAGAAAGCGAGAGAATATCTTTATGGATACGAGTCTAAGGCAGAAGTCTCTGAATGCGGGCCTGACGAACCTTTTGTACCAGGATCATCACGAGACTCTGTTTCTGTGGTAGATGACTCAATAGGCAGGGCCTAGAACCTCTAAAGAGGGTGTGACCGATCACCAGATCACGATCAAGAAGAGTCAAAGCTGTCTTACTAGCGCGAGCAATCATCCAACTATGGTGGTTTCTCAACCGGTGGGTACATTTCTGTTGCACATTGTGAGTTCATATTTTCTTTTCTAAGAAACAAAAGTTCGAGCAGATGCCGTTCTAGCAGGTACAAGAACTCCCGTTCGGTAGGCGTCTGCTTTAGCAATGTCTTTGATCCTCGATCAACAATTTGAGGAAGACGAGACAGAAGCCTTTGGATGAAACCAATGAATCTTCCGATCCGAAAGACTAAGGGGCTAGGTGCTCACCTACTATCTACACATTTCCTCTTTGGCGTTGGCTCCACCAGTTTTGACTGCGAGTCGCTTTAGTTATCTCAAATCTTTGGCAGGAAGGGGCCAAGCCAAATAGTGCTCTTTAGAAGCGTAATCCGTGCTTGAAACTCCTTCGCTAGGATCCAAAAACCTATGCTTACGCTCTTCCTCACCAGGCAATGCTTACTCTTCTCGATCAAGATTTTGGAGACTTTGAAGCTCAAGGACACGACAGCGCTTGAAACAAATGCTTTGTTTTGGCACCTTCGTCTTCCTTTCTAACATTAGTAAATTCGAGCTAATGGGACCAGTTTTGAATTGCCTAGAGGGTGGAGAAGTCACATCATCGGAGGTTTGTTGTGGGTTCAATTATGACCCCGGTCTAGAAGACGGAGTGGTTGCACGTGTAAGTACATCATGTTACATATCTATTTTAAGCTAGGCTAAATGCCTAAACTAAACAATTTTCTATTAAGCGCGGCATCCTCTCTTCGGGGCGAGCCCTATCGATGATTTCATTCTGTACAATGTGAAACCTAAAATACCAACGGTAGTTTCCAAGTGCCATCTCTATTCGACTCCCATGCTTATTCTTGAACGCTTGAAGGGGAAGTCCGGGCTGGGTCAGCTAAAGGCGGAGCCGGGCGGGATATGGTATTAGCTCTCTATGTGCTATTAGCTTAAGCTTATCACTCCAGCTTATTACCCTAGGCAGAGGGGGGTAGGGGAGCATCACTAGAGAGTCTTCGTACCCGGTACAAGATCCTGGCTTATATAAATTCATTCAAGGTTATGGCTGAACTGGTCTCACCGCTTCCTTCCTCAATGCTAGCGGGACCCTTGCTTTCCATTGCCTTTCGAAGGGGACCGACCATATGCATACTTCTTTTTGTACAACTTTGCTCTGTTGGAGCCTTTGCAATAAGAAAGTGGATTAGGAGAGAGAGCTCGCAGACGATGTTCCCTTCCTTCTATATATCCATATATCTATCGCCCCCGGGCACTCCAGAGCCAGTGTGACATTCTATCCGAAATGCATGCATCTCACATTAGGTAGCCATCCATGACCCCGTGTGTGTTTCCCAATTGCTCATCCAAACCATCATTTCTTTGTTCCATCCCGGAACGGAGATCTGACCCAAGGAAGGAATTGCCTTCTTTCTCATGCCAACCAGATGGATGCGGCCCAGAGCTGAGTGAATTCCCTCTGGGTGAGCGCTATGGAGATAGGCCAGGATCAATGAAAATAACCGACATCGATCGGTATCCATCGCTCAGAGAGCTGCTTTCTCCCCGATATCTGTATCTGCTTTGGGACGGCCAAACAAGCAAGAAGAAGGAAACTTCCATTTCGCATAGCTGCTAAAGAAGTAGTTTTTGTCAAATCATACTTTTGACCAATAGTATCAGTGGCTTTATGCGTCCGCAACCTAGTTTTGTATCTGCATAGTGAAGGAAAGAAAGAAGCATGTTAAGGTGACTTGAGGGAAAGACTGATCCTGATAGACAAGAATGGTATGGTTGGATTGCCAGTGAATAAGCAGCAAGGCTAAAGCAGGGATTGGATTTACTTCTTCTATTGTCAGTAGCATCATTTGCCTTCCACCCTCTCAAGAACTTCCTGAAGCCCTGAGACACTTGTTGCCAATAGTCTAGAATGGAACATTTGCTACAGTTCTTGTAGGCCATTTCTGTAACAGCATATCTCTAAACCCTTCTTGCGGATGGTTCAAAATGAAACTTAGTGGCAGCCCCTATCTTCCCCATTTTCTAGAAGTAAAGGACAATGATCTGACCCAGCTTGCAAGAGGGATAGTAAAACTTAGGAAATAAATCCTCATAAGTTGAAGAAACCAGAACTCTATCCAAAACTTCTCTCACTGGCCTGTCTTGTTTGTTAGTCTAGGACACCAACCCTTCTCAGTTCCTGTAGTTCAGTTTCAGATATGAAAGCATTAAAAGCTTCCATCCTATTAATATGTATTCTGCCATTGTTTCATGAGCAAATCTGATCATGTCCCGCAAAGGTAGATCAACACTCTGCACAAAGTTAGTGAGCTCTGACAAAAACATAGCTCTTAAATTTGGTTGGACCATAAACATCCACCCAAGCACAATTATCACAAAGCCTCTATACTCAAACACCATGGAGAAATTGACCCTCCCCAATGAGGTCTGCATCCATGACATCCAGATTGACTCCAATAAGCATTCCACCTTTACTGCCAGTGGCTGGCTTGCAAAACCACTTGAAAAGCTTTCTGCCACCAATTGCTATTAACTCTTTATCTGAGAACTGTTCTCTCTTAGTTTCTTGCACACAAACTATGTCCACCCACTCTATCACTTCAGAAGGTTGCCCCCTTCTACCTGGCCAGGCCCCTCACATTCAAGATTAGTGTCTTCATGGCGGTATCTGTTTTTTTCTATGCCTCCTCTTAGCTCTGCTCGTAGTGTTCTTGTCACCAACTGGTATACAAGTACTGTGATTATCTAACTCTTCAACAATCTGAGTAATATCCTCATTCTCTGAATCAGAGCTTAACTCGCACTGGAATACTGCTCCTTCTCATGAGCAGCTAACTTCTTTTTCTGAGCAGCTTCATAAAGCAATGCTTGAGGAAGTTCTCTTGCTTTAATAGAATTTATAGACCTGTCAATTTCCTCCTGTGTACTGCCCAACACTAGACCACTATCTACAGCAGATTTTACTAGACTAGCAGAATCAATGGAATTGCAAATAGCATATCTGTTAGTAGAAGACATACCTGGTTCATCAAGATTCTTGCGTGAAGCCATCCTTTCTGCACGTTGCTGAATAGGCATGCCATCCTTCGGGATCCTATCCTAGCACTTGTCCTTGTTGCTTTAATTCTTGCGTTTGCACCTCATTGAACTTCTCTTGTTCTTTGGTCATTCCAGAAAAAACCTCCATACCTTAATAATAGGGGCTTGTGTATAAAGGAAAGCAGCAAACCGGTCAAAGGCGAAGCTGTTCTATCTCAACTCTCTGACTTGAAGGAAGATGTGGCGGATCTCAAGGCTGGCTCTATTCCAAGTACAAGTTCTGAGGTGAAATGCGTTGATGTGGCCAATCGATATACAGTATAGTTGAATGGTTCGACAAGTTCACATGCCGGAGCTACCTGTTCTCCGCGATTCAATTGGTTCTTCTGCCTTGCCTTCTTATCTATCGGTCCCAAGGTCAAAGAAATAGGTTCAGTGGTTCGACCTCCCAAAGGTTAAAGAAAGACATCGGTATTAAGACCACTCCCTCCGGATGATGATATGTCCCAACCATCTATAGCCCATGGTTCGTTACTCGGGAATTCGGAGAGGTCAAATGAGATAGATGGGTGTGTTCAAAATGGAATGATCCCCTTTTCTCATGTTTGCATTTTTGTTGTCCACAAACAAATAAAGAGTCCGAAAAGACGTACGCATAACAGACTCGGTACCTAGGTCAATGGGTTCAGTGGAGAATTGCGTTACTGTAATAGCGAAGGTATCTATGAAATGCAGTACCAAGGTCAATGAAATTGAAAGGCACCTCTGACAACAGAATCAAAAGGAATTTGCCTGACGAGACCATGAAGGCGCACTTCAACGGGTTTAACTTGAGTGCATGTTGCCTTAGGCGGTCGAATACGATTCTGAGATGTTGAAGATGTTCTTCATAGGATACCGCCTTTACAACGAGATCATCTACATAGCACTCGACAATCTTATGTATTATCTCATTGAAGATCTTAGTCATGGCGCGTTGATATGTAGCACCGGCGTTTTTGAGACCTTTGGGCATAACCTTGTAACAATATATGCCTATTGGAGTGCGAAAGGCTGTGCTTTATCAAGGCAAGCTTCTCTTTCTTTCGCCAATGAAGTTCATATAAGTGTATAGAAAGCCTTCTTTTCACAACCATGCACAAACCAAAGTGCCGCTGAAACGTGAAATCCATGCACCAACAAGTTCCAGTTCATAAGCAATGAAAAAGCAGAGTATATGGGAGGATAGTGGCTAAACTGTTCACTTCAGGAGAGTGGGAAGTGACTAGTCCGATAGGAGAAGAGCGGAAGTGCGATCTTTCGATCCAATCTACGTCGACTAAAATCCATGTCTCATGGCACGAGCGCCATTGCGAGTTGATGTTGTTGCTTTACCGTCACAGTCTGTCCTCAAGAGAGGCATCCATTCCTGGCCAGACAAAGTTCCTGTTAGTTCTCTTATAGGAAGCTAGTATACCTGAATGGCCTCCGGTAGCTGTCCCATGCAGTTCTTGCGCTATCCTGGCTCTTGCATTTCCAGCGGTCCCCACATAAAGCCTCCCTTTTTTCCTTAATACCCCTTCCTCCTCTTCCCAACCATCTTGTCCTCCTCTCGCTTCACTAATGCTCTTCTTAACTTCTTCAGCTAATTTTTATCCTTCGTAGCTCTGTTTCACTTCTCCTATCCAATCCGGCAACAACTTGCTCACAAGGGTGCAACCACTGAATTTGTAACGACACAATGATTTGAAAAACAATCAAAAGATATGTAAAGAACACAGACATTAAAGGTAGAAGATCATTTCCGGGTAGATAGGAGAGCTATTAAAATCCACAAACATGAATCAGAGTTTCGACTGGGTTCTCCAGATTTAACCAAAAGAAGACTTTTCTACAAATAAGAGAATTTCTCATTTTTTGGTTTATACCGAGCCAAAACATAGAATTTCCATTGAAGAAGGAAGTAAGGATGCTAGCCGGAGAATCAAGAAATAAATACTTCCCATTCCGATTCTTTTTTAGTTCCCAAGATAGAATTTCTTTGTTTTTGGCAAGAGCGGTGGGTGACAACGTGCAAGACTAGATAGGTTTGGCTTTGATATGATCAATAGGAATAGGAGGAAGCGTTGGAGAGGTACCAAATGACTGAAGAGGGGAACCCATCTGACCACATGTAGAGCCAGCCCATAAGTAAATTCAAGAGAATTTCTTCATCTTCCAAAGTATGTGAGTGAGGTAAAAATTCCATGGATCGATCTCATCACTCACATCCAACAACTAGCGAAAGATGTAATGATGAAGCTATAGGAGAAGAAAAAGCGTTGGTTTTGATTGGTAATCTTGAGTTGTCATCTTTTGAAAGAGAGTAACTTGCTGGATGGAGAGCAGCTAGGAGAATAAAGTTCATCTTTACCCCATCTTTCATTCCAACTCTATTTTCTTGTGTGCGATCCTTCTTTCTAGTTTGGAATCCAAGAAGCTCAATGGGCTAGTTTCAAGTTCGATCAGACACGAAATCTGGTATAGCCACCAGCCTTGATAGAACGGGCGGGGGAAGAAAAACTATGAGCGAGCCACATTCAAGAGGGTTGTCAAAGGCCCTCTCAATAGAGCTATTTTGTCATTGAATCGATGGAGGGAAGACTCCTTCGGTAGGTGCCCCCGACTCTTACAGTTTCTGGGTGGGATCTTATGGCTTAATCTCTGATTGCGCAGGATTCATCTTTGTTTGGTAACCTCAGACCCTGAACCAGGAGTTGGAAGCACCTTTGCCAGACTTTCCAATTGAACACGATGCGGGCGATGCAACTCGGCAAGGAGAAGGCTGAACCCTGGTGCTACACTACAGCAGAAGCTTTGGCAGTTTACCATGGCTTGATGTTCTAGTTGTCATGCTAAAGCCGTTGATAGCTACTTCGCTTGACGAGCTAAGTAGAAAGACTTTGTGGATGAATCCACAACTGATGGTGCTTTAGGTTGATCTGATCCCTAGAAGGAAGAGTTTTGGGCTTAAGGCATAATTGCTCTATTGCGGCTACCTTGGCTATGTCATCCGATGCTGTTCACAAAGCGGCTCTTACTATAGACCCGGCTATCTCCGAGTTGAAATCGAACCCAGCCTCGGGTTTCCGTCCATCAATCCAGAGCTCAAGACAACCGCGATACTTAAATCGCTCAAATAGCCACCTTAGACGGACACAGCCATTAGAAGAAGAAACTGAAACTCGATGGAGTACCCTAAACCAGAGATCCTCGACAAAGAATGTCTCGATTCGAGGAACGAAATATCAATAGAGGAACGAAAACCGCAGGGTATGAAATTTGGGTAGGGTTGGCAGGGAAAGTCCAACTGAAACTTTCTTTGATTACCTTTTTTCTCCAACTGGCTCAGAGATTGCATTTGCCCTTAACCGGTAACCTCCTTTTAATCCTTCGTTTAGACCCTATCTATTGGTATTGCCATTGGCTCGAGAGCAAGGACCTTATTTGATCGCTTAGAACTTGATGGAGGGAAACTCGCTCGCTCGAGATATGCTTAAGCTAGCTCAGGAAGAGTACTAATTTTATATGCCTTAAAGACGGGATTCAAAGAGTAGCCTTTTACTAGGGCTTAAGTGACTCGTTTCATATTGCTTACTATGGTCTGGACAGTGAGGAAGGTGAGTTGGAAGATATACCTAATGTCAAATGAGACTTTCTCCTCACCAAATCGAAGCGTGAGCTTAGCATCTTTCACATCGATGACAGCCCCTGCAGTAGCTAGAAAAGGTCTCCCCCCAAAAAAATAATAGGAAAGCTCTTATCCTACATCTCCAAGACAACAAAATCAACTGGAAATGCGAAGTTACCAACTATCGCAGGGATATCACCCAAAATGTCTGCCGGATCCTGATCAGCAAGGTGGAGAGTGATGCTAGTCGGCCGTACATCACCCAATGGTAGTGGCTCATAGACAGTGAAGGGAATCATAGTAGACCCAAGACCACATAAAGCATGGAAAGTTTGACTTCCTATCAAGCATGGAATACTGAAACTGGCAGGCTCATCTAAGTTGAGAGGTAGCTTATTTGAACGAGTGCACTACATTCCTTAGTAAGAGTAACCAGTTCTGGCTCGTTAATGTTTCGCTTCTTTGCGAGCTGGTCCTTAAAGAACTATGTATACATCGGCACCTGTAAGACACCATCAAGGATGGGGGTGGTAATCTGCATATCTGTCATCATATCCAGAAACTTTGCAATCTGCTTGTCTTCAGTTGACTTCACAAAACGTTCTGGAAATGGCAGCTTCGGGTTGACAGGTGAAGCAGATTGATGATGGATCATTAGGAGCAATAGCTGCTGGTGTAGAAGAACTAGGCTGTGCGGCAGAAGTAGTGGACTGTTGAGGTCCCTGCGGAGAAGGTATTGGGCCGGCTAGGGTAGAAGGCAGGTGGTACATACAACGCTGGCATTGGGGAAGAGGATTGGTTGTAGTCTTACCACTCCGACTAGTAAAGGCTCCACGTGGGTGAACTTCAGGTTGAGGTGGAAGTCTCCCTTGTAGATGGTTGTGAGGCTACCATACGAGTGGTCAATGTTTGCATAGAAGAATCCTTACACCCAATATTGTCACTCCTTTTAGAATACCTGTCTACACCTACATCATCAAGATGTAGTTTTATTAAGTCGGCTTCCATTCCTTATTCGGAAGGCGTTGGATACTTGATATACGCTATGCTATGTACTCGGCCCACCATTGCGCATGCTGTTTTAGGAAGCATATTTGGATCCTTATTCAGGGATAGCTCATGTCCATCAAAAACCAATCGAAGTCCAGCTTTATCCCGAGCATCCGTTGTTTGCCCCGATTGAAGATCCGACACGACACCCTCTCTTCCATCTCCGGCTTCCTAACCAGATCCGTTTACCCCTGCTTGAAAAAGTGTTTCCATTCGTAGTTCGGGGTTTCCTAGTCCCAGGTTTATTCGTCACCGGCTCCCTATCCAGGTCTTCCTCCTCAACAGCTATCTTTGTTTGACGGTGTTCGTTGCCAATGCAATAGTAATATATGCTTGCTTTCTTCCTGTTCGCATATCCATATCGAAAACTCTTCTTTCGTAGGCACATTTACTTCAATTCAACTACTTCATTGATGAATCAATTTGAGGAAATTCAAAAATACCTTGCTCGCCTTCGCAACTGCCTTCTTTTCTGTGCCTTCCTAGTTTGCCAACCCTATGTTTGATTGCGAGTTCCGGCGGGGTGAGTACCTGGACAGACAAGGGGTTCCTTTTCGATTTCCATTTTAGAGCTTCTCTCTAGTTCGAATATATAGAACTTCCTTCTTAGAAATGGAATACCTTCACCTTAGAAGGGTGTTCTTCCTACTAGTGAAACCAGATCTGCCTTTTTCGGCTAAGCCGATTCCAATGATCGGACGGACAATACTTGCTTAAACCTAGCACCCTGTTGCCTTGCTTTTCCTCCAGCCGTACCTGCCTCGCCGCTCGTGATACCCAGGAAGGGCATCCCTCACTTCCCAGATCGTCTCGCACTTCTTTTGTCACTGGCACACACGCTCTCGTGGGTCTATCACTGAGAAATCCCTTTTCGCTGGGCAGTGCGGTAAGTAAGACTAGTCGATGGACAACTGCTGACTGAATAGGGAGAAGATGCATTTTCCTAGGCTCTTTCTACTTTGCTCATTGGGTATAGCCGTCAGTGATCCACAGATACGGCGCTTTTGGATTCCTAAAGGGATAGGATAGTTCTTTCTGGGCTTTAGAGGTCTCCCCTTTAACCTAGTACTCTTAGGAAGGCCGGGTTAACCTTCTACTAGAACTGTTCTATCTACGAAATTGGAAAGTAGGGTCAACTTGCCATAATATATAGCCCAACTTGATCCGTCTTAGAGTAGCCGCCTATGGAACCGCCCCCGAGTCAACAATGCACCCGATCGCGAGCCTTATATGAGTTTCATAGTCAGCCTGCTCTTTCAAGAACGTGCCTTCTAAACTCGTTGTTCCACTTGCAGATTGGAGTTTCCTACTGACTATCCGGGTTCTTGATACCGCCGGCCGGGAATAAGTACCTATCCCTTACGGGAATCGAACCCGTGTCTTCGACATGAAAAGACGATGTCCTAACCTCTGGACGAAACGGACCAAAAAGCTATTTTTCATATACTTAAGAGAAGAGAAGTTGTTCCTTTTCTTTCTATACGAAATACTTGATGCACTTATTGAATGGAAACTTGAATTGAGAGAAAAGGTGTGCTATGCTTCTTCATTCTCGTAACTCAATCAATATCAAGAACATAAAGAGTCTGTATAGAGATGGATTTCTCTTCAGTTCCAAGACTTTTTTTTGAATGGCTCGTGTTGCGCTAGTGACAAGAGGGTAAAACGCTCGAGTTGGCTTGCTGACTCGAGGAGGGAAAGGCTCCATTTGCTTTAGTGAATGGAGGAAGAAACAACCATAGTAACTATCTATGAAATTGATTGATGGATATGAGAGTGGTGCAAGACCGGGACAGAGGAACCATAGGAATGTTATGTCAGGTTCCTTGCTCACTTCTCAAGCCCAATATCATTCCTCCAACTCGGACTTTCATGCTATAATTAAGAACCCCCCTAAACAATGACAGCGTACCGAGCGGGCCCTACGTCTATCGGGGAGCTCAAATCTTCACTAGAGTGAGGCACGTCTCGATCAATACATCTCGAATCTAAAGAGAGAATGTTATTGTTATGCTGTCCCCACTCTGGAGTATGATTGACCATATCATCCAGCGAGTGGTCTTAAGCGCTCAGTGCATCCATACTGAACTCGAATGTGCGCGCTTCAGAAGAAAAAGTAATGCGAACTACTAACTGTTATGCCGGCTTGGCCCGATCAAGACTTCTATCCCTCAGAAACTGTCTCGCGTCTTATCCGTGTGCGCGGTTGAGGAAATTGGACTTCGTATTCTTCCTGGGTCTGGCTCGTGGGCCGACGTCGTCTTAGGTTGTAATCGAGGCACGAGTATTTGAAGTAGAAGCGCTAACATTCCCCCTTCCTTGAGAAAGTGCTTGACCCCAAGCCGGTGCATAAGGAAAACGAGACTTCAGGTCGATGAGGTGCTCCCAAGTATTGTCCAGTGCCATCGACTCGGACCAGCGAATCAAGCCTTGTTCCATGACTTGATCTCCCTTTATTACTTATACCAACGACTCACCAAAACTTGCATAGGGACAGAGGGATTGTCAGTCTCAGATGGTAAACGAGAGGATACCTGAGACAGTGGGCGGGGGAACAACACGTCGTGCTTAGAGACGTGAAAAATACAGGGTGCACTTGAGAAGTTGAAGGTAGCTCCCGGTGTTAATATGGAACAGCACCAACACATGCTAGAATCTTGTAAGGCCCAAAGTATCGGAAGGAAGGGTTGTGGCATTCTTCCCTTAAAAGGTGCACATCCATCGATTCCCTCATCTAGTGTAGTGCTCTGTTCAGAGACCAATGAAGCTATTAGTTTGAGTTCCTGATTTCCCTGTTGCCGACTAGACTGCTTACCGACTTTCATGATGGAAGAAGATACCGACTTGAGGGAAGGCAGTACAGAGCAGCAGCCTAGGGATAAGCAGGAATTCAGGTTAGCTTTTCTGTTTTCCGAATCTTACCCACCTGAGAGTCCTAGTCTTGAAAGGGCACCTTGGCCATCCAGCCTTATCGCAGAATTGATCCAAAAGTTGTGAGCCGATAGAAGTGGAAAGATAGCAGGTTTCAGAAAGGAAATATTCCAATGGTTAGATTACCTCCATCTCGCTCAACGATGGGGATTTGTGAAGGTATCAAACTTAAGCTATGTATAGAATGACAATTTTTGATGTAGCTTCACGTCTACCTATACCAAAGGGTTTCTATAGTATGCCGAACTAGTGACAGTACCAAATGGTCAATGCCTACCTCAAAGGTTTGCATCTATAGAGTTACGAATTGCCTACGGTGAGTGTTCCTTCTGCCCCAATGGTCTACCAAAACGGAAATGCCTTCCATAAGATGATGAAATCGTTTTTCTACCTTCTGCCTCTGAGGTTTCCCTTCTCTTCCAGCATTCTTGAAACCTGACAATCAAACTATTGCATATGGAGGACAAGTCAAAAGTAGATTCATTCCATCGTCAAAACTAGAAAGGTAACCAATTGCATCGAAGGTCAAGTATTGGGAAAGGTACAAGGTGTTTTGGCCACCCCTCAATTCAAGAGTTCCGATTGGATCAAGAAGAAAATCCCTATTCCTATCTTTTTATCCAACTTGAATGATTAAAGGTCAAGTAGTGGCATCCTATTACCTAAAGGGTAAGTTGTGTTGAAGTCAATCAAAGGCTGAACTGCAGTTGCCCTTTCATTCACCTAGAATTTTGGCTTGCTCTTAGGGTGGACCACATCATAGGTATTGGAACTACGTTTCGTGTATCCTTTTTTCTTAGGAAATACTACGATCCAGTAGCTATAAATAGAAAGCAGAACCTCCTTATGTCTATACATAGAAAGAAGGAGTCCCAGGACCGAGTCATAGACTGTGCTAACTCCATGCGTAGCGTAGGAGATGGATGGGGGAAAAGGCGTCACAGGAAGGAATGATCCAATAAATCCGGATAGCCAAGAAAAGACACTTCTATCGATCGGTCTCCGCCCTCCCATACCTCCTAAAACAATGGTAGTTTGCTTCTTTTCGTTCAATTGTACCTGGCCCAAGCGCCTATCTATTTAGTACTTTCGAGTAAGAAAGCAACTTGACATTATGATCCCCGAGAGGAGGATTCGTATTATAGTCGGTTTGTTTCCCATTTCCAGGTCCCATCCTTTTTTTCGGGAAATTCTTTTTTCATTTTCCCATCGGCCTAGAATTGCCTTTCCTTCTCCTTTTGATTTTCGTATCATTATTATTACTTTGGTTTCTTAATAGGGGGATGATTCATCGTGTAACCCGTTCCCCCAACGAATTGCATTTTCTTTTTCTTTGATTTTTGTTTACCCATGGATTTCGTTTTGAAATTGTTTTATTAGATGACGGAGAGAAAGTTTTACCAAATCCTGCAGGGGGTCAGGCTCAACCCGCAGACACACCGCCAGTTCTGCCAGATCAAGCGGGGGATCGGGCTCAACCCGCGGATGCGCCCCCCGCTCTGCCTGCTCCACCAGTTGAAGTCCCTGCCATTTTGAACCCGCCCCAGGTTCCGTCATCCTTGGATCCAGGCAGAAGGCCGGAGGATCGAGTGCAAGATGGCGCAGAGGCAGCAGCCATGGGGGCTGCCAAGGGCTGTTGCTCGTCTTTTGTCGAGTGTCTCTGCACCATGTGGTGCGATAGCTTTTAGCAGGGCGCAAATGTAGGAAGGCTCTTCTGAACAGCGTCCCTTTCAATTCATGTGAAAGTAGCACAAATTATATAAATAAGAATAAGAATAAGAAAGAGAAGCGTAATGTTACCGTGTTGTCGGCTTTGTATGTAAAGCCTCCTGATCTGGAGAAACTCGATAGATTCGAAAACTACGAATCGATAGCCCCGGAAAACTCTGTTTTGAACTCGTACTTGATTGGAAAGAATTTGGACCTGGGGACCCTGGATCTATCGGCCTGTCATACTAATTTTCCTATGTGAGGACCCGGTATTTCAGCTCACGCTTGAGTGCTTGCCTGTTTTTCCTTCAATTCTTATTCGGGATTGCCCCTATTTAAAAGTGGCACCCCGTCTCCATTCACACTCTCACCATGCAACGCAGGACAA
This sequence comes from Triticum urartu, assembly GCF_056163025.1. NCBI lineage: Eukaryota > Viridiplantae > Streptophyta > Magnoliopsida > Poales > Poaceae > Triticum > Triticum urartu. The sequence continues at coordinate 707,839,345 of NC_141879.1, read as the reverse complement.
AGGTGTATTTCACTGTTCGAAAAAATGCTAACTAAGGCCGAGGAACAAGGAACAAAGGTTTGAACCAGCTTTCGTAAGGAGTCTTCTTCCTTGTACAGGAACAACTGGAACAACAGTTTCGAACATTGCATCGGGCCTCCTAACCGGGAACCTTTGGGTGCCCGTCTCGTCATCCCTTTCTTTCCTCAGCCGGACAAGGTCAACTTTCAGTTAAGACCAGCCCCTCTTTTTCTTCTGTGCTTGGCATGATTCATGTAAGGTTAGCACTCGTCACTAGACGAGATAGTGATTGTCAACATCCCACACAACTCTCACTCTCACTCTGGCAAAAGGAAATGAATGTATCTACTCCTTCAAACAAGAGGAAAGCAGACACGCATCCTACCCGCATCAATGCCTCTGCCCTCTTGTATCTACATATCATGATATGGATACCCTTGGTCATTAATAAAGGGAAGATGATTTTAGCCGAGGTGATCGGACTAACACTGAGTGCATTTGTCCCGGCTAGGCTTATTACGTTCTTAGTGTTCTAAAGTGGGACAGGCGCTAGCTCTAGTAACCATTCTCCATTGATTGGAAAGGGTGGGTGTCTGCACGAACTAGCTAGACATGGCACTCCCCGAGCATGAACTCGATCATCGTGTCGTCCCCTTTGAGCAGCTTTTCTTGCCTGCCTTTGCTATCATTGATCCAAATATTTCTCAATGGTGTGGAGACAGCTCACAAGAAGATCTAGGATTTCATAGCGAGTTTACTAGTAGCTGAAAAACCAAATTGACCATTCCAACTCATTTGTGGTTTGAAACAGCATTTCTTCCCGAAGTGATACCTTGGCTTTGCCCAAATAAAGAATCGCAATGCTGCTGATAGTCCGCCTGCTTTCAATGTTCTTATGCTCAGTGAGCAAACTTGATTTCGGTTACTCCCTTCTATTGGGAGCTCCCTATCTGTAGGTTTCAGGGGGGTATGATCCACTGCGTTCCTGTGCTTTACATGAAATGGAAAGATTAGAATGAACAAGCAGAGCAACTTGACGACAGAACTACATTGGTTAGACAGGCGTGTAGGTTGCTACAATATCCAGAGATGCTTAACAATTGCTGTTTGAATCGATCCTTTCTTGTATCGGATCTGTGAAGTTCATTTTGGTCATGCCAGAAACCTATTCTCTATATGCCAATTCGTTTCGCAGAAATTCAGAGATTGGAGAAAATGAGCCTTTAACGGAGGTACGATGCATTACCTTGTATACGAAATCTAACGAAATTCTCATTCATTCCTAAAATGATTTTTGAGATAGAACAACTTGTTTATGGAATTAGCCCCCAGTGGAGAAGCAAGGCTTCCAGGCTCGCCATCAATCCAGGCAAAGCAGTCTTCCCAAACTAACTAATTGTTGAATTAATACTTGCTATACTAATAGCTCTTCAATCTGTTTATTGCTGCTTCATTGTCCTTTCCCTTTGCTCTAGCGTTAGTCGCAGGAATCCCTCTTGCGTTAGTCGTAGTCATCTATTCGTAGAAATCATAGGAAAGATTGTGGGAACCTACACCGTACCTTTCGTAGTCAATACGATGAAACCAAAGCCTTAGCAGAGGAAGGAACCGATCTGATTCCCGGAACCGAAACAGGTATTTCCACTACTGCCGTTACTGAACCGAGGACAAGGACAGCTGCCCCGCTGGGCGTAGATTTCATCCCGTTAGTGTGCATTGTTGAACCCAAAGACAAGTAGGGATTTTGATATTGATAGCTAAGGGTAGGTGTACTAATAACACCAGGGCGATCTCTATATCTATAGGGACAACTATGATAGGGGGGTCTGTCGTAAATCCAACAAAGTATGGTAGCTCAAGCGGGGAGCAATCTGCATTTGAGAATGCTATGCTAGCGGTGAACCTAAATCTGACGATGAAGGGGGCTAGCACTTAATGAGTACGGAATTTCATAACCGGGGTGCGAAAGGAATGCACCCGAATAAATCAATGAATGAAGCTCAGGCCACGAATTCTGGAATCTAAGAGCGGGTGGTGAAGTTGGGCACTCTCGAAACCTCTGGGTTGACTTCTTCAACCTTCTCATTCTTGTTGACGGCGCGGAGCACCTCGAAGAGGACTCCGGCGGTCTGGTAGGCCTTCCCAAGTTGGGCCCTGAAGGCGACATTGGCATGGGACAGGGTGTGTCATGGCTAGGATTAGATTTATAACGAGATAGAGCTTTAGTTTGGAGCTTCAGAATTACCGGTCAGCTTGTTCCCCTTTGTTAAGTGCACGGACGTAGTTCTCGTAGTACTGCTGATAAAAAATCTCAATTTCACGGGCTTCGCTCTTCTTCACGTGCTTCGCGAGACTGGGGCTATTATCCTGTGGTGTTGCATAAGAGCAAAAACATAATATTATGTAGTGGCATCTTTGGATTCGAGAGGGTAGTTATGCAAAATCCGATAAAAAAATCCCCCAATCTTCCTGCTCCTAGACCCTATTTTGCTCTGGCTTTTAGGTTAGATTCAATCTTATTTTCTTTCAATCTTTCTCACCGTGTCTATTTCCCCGCTTCTTTTCCAAACTAGTAAAATTGAATCATTTCAAAAGGACGTCCAGAAAATAAGGCTAACCCAATTTGCCTCTCCAAAAAAAAATAGAAAAATAAAGCGAGCAAAACGCTAGAAACTTCCATTTACTTTGCAGGATGTAGTAGAAACTAGAAACCAATTACCCGAGTCCCCATTCGAGATACGTGAAACTATTCTAGCCAAACCAATTGACCATAACTATCCGATTGCAACATCATTTCAACAAAACGAAGAAAGTATCGGAAATACCACTATCTAGTACATCTAATCTGCTCCCTCAAGTGTGAAACACAAAGGTGCTCCGAAATGAACAAGTAATACGTATGGATGATCGCCGAAAGCAAAATCTAATGCGGACGCTTACGAACATACTCCAAAATTAGCTCTCCAAAGCAAGGAAAAATGGCAAAGCCAGAAAAGTTCTCCAGGAAATCACACTAACTGTTTTTCTGCATAGACTCGTATGATTATGAATCAAAAGCAAAACATCCTCGAAAACCACGAATCGAGGTGCGCATGTGCCCCCAAAAAAAATATAAGAACAAACATTTTTGAACGTGGGAACACAAAACTTTTCCAAGTACACAAAGCCTACGCAGCATTGATCCGACGCCAAAAAAATGAACCAGGAGCGCTCGCTCTGCCACAAAATCCAAACCCAAACGCATCAGAGGTAAGCGACTCGGGGGCGCTCGGGCTCGATCTCGGCGGCGACGCGCAGGATGGGCGCGATGCTGCTGAGCGTGGACGGGACGACCTCGTTGTCGAACACCTCCATGGAGAAGGTCGCCATGCCCAGGTGGGAGGGGAGGCAGGTGAAGAAATAGAGGTCCGGCCTTGCATGCCCGTGGCTATTTATACGTCGATCCAACGGCCAAGATCAGCTGCTTCTCGGGAAAGGGAACCGCGGGGGAGACCGGAGGCGTCGGTGTGGTGGAAATGCTGAGCTCCGCTGCTTGGTGAGGGGTTTCTCTGTCTGGACGGTGGGGCGAGCGTCGTGGCTGGCCGCTGGAACACTTCGCTGCCTTTTTATCACCTTAAAATTCGCTTACACACTAGGAAATGTTCTGCTGACAGCAGTGCCCCACAACGTTCAGCTTCGAAGAGGGTCTGTTTTTCTGTATAGAAAAGATTACAAGGTTCACACCTTTTGCTTTCTGCCGTTTCTCGGGCCCAGTGTCAGTGAGATGCAAGAATGACGTGTGAGTTACTGGGGGTGCATGCTGGTAGGAAATATTTAGGCCCTTTTCACCCGCGACGCGATACCGGAGTTATACGGTGTCTGGCTGGACTTTTGTCCTCTTTCGCTATAAACACTACAACAATAGAAGCACCCTTCTAGAGATAAGAATAGCAAATGTTTTGAGGCACTGATGGAAGCATGCCAAGGTGAAGTTGACGATCTCTTTAGCGTTTATCCTTCTCTTCATCTTGCCCTATGTGCTCATGCTGCGAGTGCCGCAGGATGATTTAGTTCTGATCGAGTGCTTGACCCCTTGAGGAGGGCATATTCTTCAGCATCTCTCTTGTCGGATCGTATCCCCGTGACCACATCGTCAAAGAGACAGTCTTTCTTTGGTTTGGCCCACCGATTTACCGTCGTTGGTGACACTCTTCTGAGCCCCTAGATTCACCGAAGTATGAGATCCTGAATGCATCCTTTTTCTTTCCACTTCATCTTGGGAATCTGGAATGGTTGTTTATGGCTGGGTGTGACAGATCAGACTTCGTTTAGAATCAGACCTTCTATCTATCTATCTAGCTGTATTGCCACTCCAACGGTTCTTTTTTTTATTATGCTCCGTATCTCTCTGAGCCTATTTGATCTATTTGCTATATCCAAGTTCGAGTGTGAAGTTCGCTCCGGTTGAAGTGCAGGGCTTCCTAATTCCTGCTTCGTCCTCCTATGAATGCACTAGTATAGAAGGTTGGCCCGTCACCGTATACCATCGTAAGATGAACTAGAAATTAGTAGTTTCAACCAGTTACACAAAATAGGCAAGTTGAGGTTTGTTCAGCGTGTGTTGTGTTGCCTCCAACTAAAACGAGGCCCTTTGACTTGAGGTACGATCTTACCTCTTAACGCGCTTTCCTGCTAGAAGAAGTGAGGGTGATGTCCAATGACCTGTTGAAGAAGCTTGCTGTGTAGATAGGTATCCGTTTCGTGAACCTAATGTAGAACCTGTAAACTAAAGACTTGAGTCCCGGAACCACAGCCATTCAAAAAGCTATCAATCTGATTCGAAATACCAAGGTTCGAAGACCTCTGGGGCATATCAAAGTACTTTCACTTGCCCCACAACAAGAATTTCTAGGGTATGTGAGTGGTGTCGGACGCTATAGGGGTTTGTGTATTCACATCAGGAGAAGAAAGAGGCTCTCATTGCTGCTGGGATAAGACAAAACCTTCTTCCTTGATCCATGGCGTCACCGCTGCTATATTAAAAGAGTAATTCTATTGGCTGGCTATGATTCCTGCAAATAAGTCTTGGGGTCATTCCGGGCTGATGCTTCCTAATGCTTCCTAGCTTTTGCTCCATTCATCACTATGTGGCACCACATATATAAGCATTGGGAGATCGATCTAATTGCAAAAGAAATGGGAAGCAAAGTGTTGGTTATCTAGCAAGTATAGAGATGATGCAGTATCTTCATTGGCGAGACAAGCAAAGAAGTAGATTCAAAAAAGCAAAGTCAAGCAAGCAGCAACATTGGTGACTTTATTGAGTCTTGTCCTAGTTGATCTGGAAATGCTCGAAGAAGCCTTTGACTCATCCAATGCTTAATTGGTTCTCCTAATTTCTTTCTTGGAAACATGTATGAAATGAAAGACTTATGTGAATAAGATAAGATCCAATTCTATGAGAACATTCACAATTGATCGATAGCTCACAAGCTACCTGCTTATAGGCGGGGCATCAGTTGTAACAAACAGGGGAGTGTATTTCCCACTCCCCTGTTGGTTAAAGCAGACTCGTATGCTTCGTAGTAAAAACCTTCCTTTACCGCAGGCAAGCTCTCCTCTGTCGCTGTATGCTTGGGTGAATGCCATAAGCGGATTTATGCTTTTTTTTATGGAAAACAGTTTGAAAGGGTCGACATAGCCTATCTTTGACCAGCTACCTCATATGAGATTGAATTAGAGAATAGAATGGAGTAGGAACACGAATAACTTATATGTAATCTAATATTCTTTTATTTGAATACTAGGAATCGCACCTGAATTCCATCAATCATTCGGTTAGAAGTCCTCTATTTCATCCTTGATGTTTCAATCGAAGGAGATACTCTATTTCACAATCTATCCATTTGGATTCCTCTTTTTAAAGAAAGTCTTTCCTGGATCCTGAAAAAACAAGAAAGAACAGAATGAGAACTAAGAGTTCTTTCAGTCGAGCAGTTGAGGGAACGAGTAAGATACGTTTGTCAGTCTACTATTCTTTTGGGAAGGAATTGAGCCTCAATCATCATACGCAAAGAAAGAAATCCTTCGATAGCGAGAACATTTAGAGTTAGTAGTTGAGTAAGTATAGATTCACTCCGATTACCAAACGGGCAACTTTACAACTTAGGGAGCAGCAGGCCTTGTGTTTGTGGTGAAGGTACTGGAATCTTTTCAATATGAAAATAGGTGGTATCCAAAAGGACAAAAACAGCAACTAGGGATCTGGTGGACTACTGTCATGAGTCACAAGGCATTGGTAGACTGACTCACTCAGATGTTTGGCTATTTAACCTAAGAAGTATGTCTGGATGGATGACTTCACAGTCCAAGATGGTAATATCGATTGTTCATCTAATTCACCAACGTGACCAACCACAATGAATGTCTTTAACCGCCTTATCAAACTTGGATTGCAGCCTTTTCTATCTCTGTATAAAGTCAATCAGTCCCAGTGTTGGGCAGAGCCCATTGTCAAAAGATCGTTTTGCTAGGATGCTTGCTTGAATCTAGCTACTTCCAAAAAAAGGCATTTTCACTCTATACGGTATGGCTACAAACCGAATGAAGAAGTCAGAAGCAGTTCATCGCCTGTGGGAGCTTGCTGATAGTAAGGAAGCCATAATCTTTCTATCGGATTGCCTATTTGTCTATCTGTCTGGTGAAGAGATAATGTAAGATACTCTCAATAGGGCAAGCACCCAATACCTCGTAGAGTCCAAAGCTCCAGCTCAAAGAGTTCAGGAAGACCAACCATCCACACTTGATTAGCTACTGTGCACTTCACCAGAACATGGTCTATGTCCTCCACTACCCCTTCACAAACATAAAAAAACACTGAGACAATGGGAGCAAATTCCTTGAGACAAGAAGTTCGTTCTCTGCACGGAAGTCTATTCCAATAAGCTTTCCACCAAAAAAACGGAATGCAGGGAATGACCTTAAGCTTCCATACACAAGAGAAATGAAGACCACCTTCCTCATTAAATTGCTGGCAGACCTCCCTGTATACTTCCTTCATCCTAATCGTCAGAGTGAACAGAAGACCCCCATGTCAAAGTATCAGAACAGATGCTTCTAGGAATTGGTACAGCTGAAATTTCTCGCACCACCTCATCAGGGAGAAAAAAAGCTAATAAACTAAGATGCCAATCCCTATTAGGAATGAGATAGTGGGAGAGAGACAAACCTTCCAACAGCTCTGACATGTTCATAGGAATAGGCCTTCTATTCAATGCAGTCCCACCGAGCCAAGGGTCTTATAACAATCGCACCGAATTACCATCTAAAATCTGCCACTGGAAGTTCTCTTTAATAGAATGACTAGCTTTACATATCTCCTTATTAATAGGAAATGAATGGGCAGCAACATAGAACCCATCCCAAGAACCCTCAAACCTCCCTGGAGAACACGGCTCCACAACGTATTTGGTAGCGGATCCACTTTTCCTTATCTGTTAACGTATATCTTTCCTTTGCCTATGAGCTAGCTAAAGATCCATCGTTATCCTTTCCGGCAATGGAGGCGGAATCAATGGTCATGTCAGGTTTCAAATTCAAAGGGAGATGTCAAGCAAGCGCCGAATCTGAGTACTCAACTTGCCCGACCCGCCTCTTCCACTAGACCTCGTCTTTCAAAGAGCAGCAGCCCTGCAAGCCTAATAGAACCTTGTTTCCCTATTACTTACTTTTGCTTTGAGCGTCGCACTCCAGCGGCTTTCTTTCCTATGGCTTGGATGGGGGTCCTCAACAAGATCTATATCGGTGTCATTATTTACTTATTTAGACGAAAGATGATGATAGAGAGCAGACTGGCTCTGAGGAAGAATATCTTAAGTAGTTGAATCCGCTCCGCTAGGTTAAATTGTATGATCTGAATGTAGGAGGACTGCTGCTGGTGACACAATTTCTTTTGGGTCTGAAGAATGAACTCAGAGCTGCAGTGGAAGTGCACGTGCCTAACTCAATTAGTGAAGCTGCATCTTTTGCTCAATCAAGTGCGGGAAGGAGTTTTGGAGAGAGGCAGGCACTACATGAACAAGAAGGACAGTAACTAGAATTATAAGTCGGCTGCCCCGCAGCAGCAAGGCTATGTCTCAGTCAAAGTTCGACAAGGGGCAAAACAGTTGCTGTCCTAATAGAAGTTCATGTCGATCCAGTCAAGCCAGTGCCATCATTAGAAAGTCCGGCCATTTTAGTTTCAGCCAGTTCAAGTTAGGGCAAGGAGGAAAGGAAGAGAGTAATGCAAGGATGTAAAGAATGAGGCGCTAGAACAGACTGGCCCGCAGGCTTCCAACCTGACACCGCTTAGCTACTTTTCGAAAGAGGAAGAGAAGTTGCTTGTACGAGACTGCGCCTCCCGGATGGAAACTCCAATGGCATTTTCGGTAAATGAAAGCAAAGCGAAGCTTTACGACCAAGAAGAGATAAGCATATTTTATGAATGATAGAAGGAGTGCTCCTCGAGCACAGGCTCGCTTGGAAGGATAGAGCGCCGCAAGACAAGATGGCATATTGAAGGGAAGGCTATGAAAAGAATTCTGGTCTCTCGAACGCCTGGCATACTAATACGAGCCGCATACTTGAATACTAGTGACATATTGGAGGAAAGGAGATTATTGGAATACTAGAGGGAGTTACGCCCATAAGAACTGCTGGCTGTAAACGCGACTTGCTCTGCTCCTCCTAAAACCCTTTTTGATAGTAAGATAGATATAGATCTAAAGGGCCTAGATGGGCAAGCATTGACCGAATAATACACATACTCTGTCTAGATAGACGATTTCTTCTTTCATTTCCACTCAAATAAAAGCACTTTCTTTCAAGCTTATTTGCTTGAAAAAGAGCAAAGCAATTCCAACATAAACTGACACTTTAGGATCCTCTAAGCCTTTCTATAGACCCATAAGGTACTAAAAACGAAAAACTAGCACTACTAACACAGGCTGAAGAGGATGACCTCGAAAAAGAATACAATTAAAGATGTGGCCTTCCCTCCAAGCACATATATGGATATGGAGCACTATTTTCCACCCTAAAAAAGAATAGCCAGAGATGGCTTTCTTTCCATATCAATAGGTAGCCTTCCTTGCCTATGGCTACTTTCAAATGAAAAGGTCAAAAAAGAACTTGATGTAATAGGCTCACTTCATTAATGCTTTCAAACTCGATTGTAAACTATTCCCACCTAAAAGATAAGCTTATTACTTCAAATAGGTAGATGGAAAGAAAGCCATATTTTCCATCTTATTTATATATTCCATTCCAGCCATTGACAGCAACTCACTCTTTTCGAACTGCACTTTGAAAGCCAAACCCAAGAAAGACCATATCAACTACTCTCCAAATAGCAGGATAAATCACGGAATTCAAATGGAAGACAGAAAGAGAAGGCAATTCAAACCTAATGGCCAAACGAATCCAAGACAGAAACACTTATAGCCAGAAAAGAATAACAAGAGAACGAAAACAACTCCATATTCTACTGGCCTGCCTCTCTGTTCTACTATCCAACTGCCATGGAAGCACCACTGTTCACCCTAGGCTCACATTCTGGCACTTCGTTCGCTGTGTACTCAAAGGACTTGCTTGTCTTTTGACTCGGGCAAAAACCGCAGGAGTGAATTGACTCGTAATTATACAAACAAATGACCCAGCTGGCCTTCTCCTATCCGGGGAATCATCGGGACATGCTTCACTTAAAGTGATTATACCACATAGTTTAGGGAAGCGAAACCATAGTTCGGGTTAGTTCACGCTAGATTATCGAAGCTTGTAACACCTGTTAGAACACATTAGGAAAGCGCAAAAGATTTCTATTTGGAGTTCCCTCGTTTAGTTGCTCGATCGCTGCCATCCGCATTGGGCTAATTCAAATCCTATGCTCCATGCTCTTGCGGGTTTGCTCCATTTGAACTTGTCCACACTGGCATAACCAGTATCTCCCCGGAACTAAGAGGCATGGATACCCATCTTTATCGATTCAAAGAAATGAATAAGTATCAGCGAGGCGGGGAATACGGGCCAGGTAGAGATAGGGATGATCGGCAAGCGCTACGAGCGGGGCCGATGTTTCGTGTTGTGGGTGGTCATCGGATTGTTCAGCGTGCCCATGCGGATCCCTACCAATGTCCTAGACTACAAGCTCGACAAACTTCCGGCTTGGGTCAGGATACAAAGTTACCCGGGATGGACTTGCCCTCTGGATCACGCTGGGTCCTTGCTTGTTCCAACGTCATGCTAGGAATGTATCACGTGCCCATGCAAACCAAAGGAAAGCAGATACAACTATTACAGATCCTAGTCCTATTTCCCATCAGAACATAAGGGAGTGGGCTTCCTTTGTAACAGCTCTGTTCTGGTCGTGGCTCACCTCACTGGACCAACGCTTCTGGTCAGAAGCTGGTCGATCGCCTGGTCGGCAACCGGCACAACACCCTTGCCAGTGGGATTTCTGTTGGTTTTCGTACTATGCGCAATGAAAGTTTCCAAAAAGGAGAGCTCTAAAAACAGCGTTCTACGGGGAGAATGTGATTTTTGTATACTTTGACCCCATACTGGCATGAAACTGATCGGAAAAAGGACCTCAAAAACACCCATTTATTAGGGGAATGTGAAAATTGATGGTTTTCGCCCATACTGGCATGAAACTTTCTCTTTTATTGAGCTCAAAAACAGGCAGAGGGAGATCAGAAAAAGTGTCAAATCCAATAGAACAGAGAACGATGGCCCAAACAGAACAGCTTACTTCCTCTATCCGAGTTGGCAATCAATATCAAGATCAGAGCGCGAGAGCAATGAAACAACAAGAAAGAAATTGTACTAACAATGAAGTGAGCATACTCAAGATCCAATTCATCAATCATTTGAGTTGGTACGAACATAGGAATCCAGACTCCGCTTGATTCGATCTTCAGTTTCGACCTTCATCAGTCAGGAAAAAGAAGAAGGACCCACTTATTCCACTCGGAGAGACCGAACCAGGCAACAAAAAAAAAGAAAAAAACTGAAGGAAGTTCTCTTTCCATTCCAACTAAACTAAGTGAAAAAAGGGGGAGAGCAAAACAGAAACACAGGAACAAAGAAACTATGTCCAAACCAACGAGTCCTTTGGTCGACTCTAAAGAATGTATCGGGAGTTGGGAGTTAGCCGTCTCATAGGATTGATAGCTGGGTTTTTCACGGAGTTTCTTCGTACGATTGAAAAAAAGAGTGCTCTAGGTCGGAGAAAACAAGAAGAAGATTGTTCACCAGTCTGTCTCCCAACCTCTTTAAAGCAGCTACCTACCGTGATCTGGTCTTGGGACAGCATTGGCACCCCCGTTTGCTGGATCTTCTAGGCACTCTAAAGCGCTTCCACGAGAGACAGATGGACTTTGAGTTATAGACGGAGAAGAGCCTTTAGAGGATCAAGAGTGATTCCTCAATAAAACAAATGGGATTTTGAGGGAGGGCTGAACGCGATGTACTGAAGGGTTCGCTTTCGCTGATCGGCGCCAGTCTTTCCTGCTGTGAATTTCCCAGGTCAGGAGGGGCCCTTTCCTTCTACCTTACTGAACCCATTCACCAATGATTGGATCGCTCAAAGCTAAATACCAATTCCTTCCTTTTAGGTGGTCTAGGTGGCTGGGATACTATGCCCTTCTTTTTAGAGGCTCAAAGACGAGTTCTTTGAAGGAAGCAAAAGAACCCATGTGTCTCGGATGAAGTCTACCCTCTTTTTGTGCCGGGAAGAAGAATGAGATCCAACTCAAAGTCAAGGAAAGCGGCCTAGACCACTGACTTTTGATGGAAGGCTTCTGAACATGGATTGGTCTGATAAAGCCAGTTTTTTGGCGAATCAAATATTTTCTGAGAGCACTAGACCTTCTCTCTTTCAGGATTGATTCCCACTCACTGCCTGATAGCAGGCTTGGCCCATGAGACCTATTGTCTTATTGTACTGGATCACTTCACTACTTTGGAGGATGGGTTTTTCCCCTTTTTGGTTCGCAAACGCTCTAACCCATCGAGAAGCTCCATCCAAATTGGAGTTGATGTGAGCACTTCCCGAGAGGCAGAGGCTTTTTCTACAAAAGTGTGGGAGCATAAAATGTAGGTGAGTCAATTGCGTGTGGCCTTCAAGTATTTCGTATTGTAACAATGTTCGATCGGCATCCAAACAAAGGTGCACATACGGTTCCTAAGGGATACAATTTTGTCCTAATCATCAAGAAAGATGAAATAAGTTGATAGTCACTTCGCATCTCGAAAGACGCAAAAGATCTGTTATTAGCTTATTTATAAGATGTCGAAGGTCCTTAAAAGCCTTGATTTTTGGCTTACGGCTTACTTGCCTTTTTCCTTAAAGCCTATATAGACAGACATAGACTGAGGGCATTCTGGGCATCCATGCTCCTGGCAATGGAAAGATCCGAGATGTCAGTTGCTTGTCTTCAAGCCTCAACCTTATTCTGACTCCTACTAGGGCAATCAGGTTTAAGTTAAGCCCGAACAGCTTAGTTTTCCACTTCTCTTCCGACACAAGCTTCTTTGCCAAGCCTTCCCCATCAACTGGAAATCCAGTAAGAAAGGCAAGGGGCGCAACCGCAAGGCAATCTCAAATCATAATGGGAGTTTTAGGTTTATTTAGATAGATTCGCCTTTGGGGTTGTTACAGAACCGGTTCTTCAAGAAGGAGCTCTTAGTACGGTGGATGCATCGAATGCAAGCTGTAAGGAAGAATAATTCTCTTAGCAGACAAGAATGAAATTCAATTAGTCCCACACTTCCCGCAGGAATCGAAGAGTACGCAAGCACATTCATTTAATGGGAAAGCTTTCCATGGCTAGGCCCCTATGAAGAAAGATGCCAATTCCCAAAAGCAGTAACAATAGCAATAGAAGTAGGAGTAGCATTAGGAATTAAGACCGTGAGGCCTCATTCATCAAAGTAGCAGTCCTTAGGGGCTGAAAAAGAGCCCAGATTCCCCGCAACAAGCTTGGAAAGGAAGAAGACACGAAGGGAGGAGTTCCGCTTAGCCTTTTCTCCTCTTTGATAGAAGTAGCTCTTTTGTTTGCCAGAATGGCTTGTTAGCAAGGAAATGCCTTCTTAGGAAGTGAAGAAGAATACGGCTGCTTGAGAATGCCCTCTTGTTGTTCTCGAAAGATGGAGGGGGGCAGATTTCACTAAGGAAAGGAACTGAACTAATGGACGAGGAGGAAGAGAATATAGAAAAATTGCCGACATTCAAGCATACTATAGATGTTCCAGAACTGCTAAAGGGAAGTTCTAGTAGAAAGGACAACTAAGCGAAAGGCCTTCTTAGAAAGGCGGAGTGACAGGTAATGCCCTATTTCCTAACAGTGAAATCTAAGATCAGACAAGAAAGAAGCTAAAGGCTAGGCAAAGAAGACGAGGGAGAAATCGTAGGTGAAAACGTTGGGTTACCAACTCGGGTGGGTTCTCACACCAAAGTTCCTTTGTTTCGGGCAAGCCCAATTACAAACAAAAGAGAAGGTCGGTCCCGTACTCAAACCAAATCAGAAGGGCGGTACTCACTCGGATGGAAGAATCCCAGGTCGGTCCCATACCCGAACAAAGGCTAGACCGAAGGTCCCGTCCCACGGGTTAGGTGCTTAGCTGAAGGTGGAAGGCGAAGCCAAGGCAAGAGCAAGGGTTGAAAGACAATATAGAAGAATTCCATCTCCCCTATTTGTTCCATTCTCAATGGTTGGTCAAGTTGAGATGAACTACGGGAATCTATATATGGACTTCAAGGTCAATCAACCCATGCAAGGAAACTCGACTGAATTTGTTTTTTTATGGATTCAAGCAAAGAATGAGAAGTATGGCTTGGCTAGGGAAGCAGTAGTAGTGGCAGAGGTCGAGCTTTGAGATGAGAAGAGGGCTGAGTCGTCTAGCTTTTATTCCAAAATCACGTATCACCGATCAGCCTATTCGAGAGGAGCTGCTTGCCTTGCCCACTTCAATAAGGAAGACTCCATCCATCTAACCCATATCCATTGGAACCAGAAGCGAGTGGTAAAGTCACCCTTTGGCTAAAAAAACGATTTGTATGTGTGGCGCAACACACACCTCTGCAAAAGAAGAGAAAGAATGGAAAGAAGCAGGCCCACAAGACGACAAGTGGATTGAATATCCTTTGCTTTCGTCACCGGTGCTATTGAATCCGCATTTAGAAGAAAGAGCTCCGGGACTGAATTGCTTTGAGTGGGGCTTGCCCATTAATTAGATCACCTGAGTAAGCCAAGAAAGACGAAAGCGATGGATGTATGTGACAAAGAGAACTTATGAACATGAAAGCCAGCCTGTTCCCTAAATATTTTAGGAAGCGAAGAAGACAGAAAAAAGTTCGGTAATCTTCTCCCTTTGGTAGGCATTTACCCAAGGCACTGATATTATGAGTCTCTCGATTATACGTGAAATAGGGAGTTCAAGGTCTTATTCGTCTTTCTTGGCCTATGTGAATATGAGCCAATTCCGGAAAGTGAATAATTCACTATTGAAAGTGCAAGTCGACGTTCCTGATATGAAAGTGAAAGTGGAGTGAAATCTGGATATGAAGGTTCAAGTCCAGTTCCAATCTGGATATAAAAGTGCTATTCAATCGTCGAAAGTGATCTCTCTTTTGTTGTTCTCTTTTAGTCCGCTTTTCTTTTTTCTTTCTTTGGAGTCGGGTTCTTAAGACAGGACTGGAAATCGGGTTTTCTGAATATCTCTCTTCCGGAGAAGTCAGTTTGTTCGAGATCGAAAGAGTGCCCTCGAGAGACTAGACTGATAGTTAAAGTAGTGCGCCTTCAGTTGAGGAGAACTGTTCACAAGCAGTGGTTATGAGCTCTTTCTTGTGGAGGTTCAGAATAGGTAATTCCTTCTCTTCAGTTGCACTAGTGGATTGAATAACCTTTTCTTTAGTTCTAACAAAGTGCATGTGTTGTTGGTTAATAAAAACACGAGTTTCGATAGGCTGGAGGAAAGATACTATAAGTAGGACAAAGAAAGACCCTATAAGAGACCGGAACTCAATACGATTCAACCAATCAAAATTGCTTTGCTAAAGATACCCGTTCCGTTGTTCCTTTACCGGCAACAACTATTGAATAACAACCTTCGCTTTGCTTTCGCATCGGATCTCGGCATTAGCAAATCTAAAAATAGAGTAGATCCCGGGGCGTACCTAATGGTTTCATTGATTTGAATGGATTGATCCGTTGTACCGTTGTAGGAATCCTCATCCGATGTACGAATCCCGTGGAGGAAGTGGGGAAACAAATCCAATTATTTGATTTTGATAGGAGCAGTGCCGGTATTGAGGGTTTCTCTATCTCTTCACTCATGAAGTTAATACAAGTGAGGATTGATTTCAGTTATTCATATAAGAAATAAGAGGAATAAATAATCTCGGGGAAGACAAGCTTTCTCGCTCTCGGCACATCTTCGCTAGGGATTCTTCTCTACCTTCTTGCGTTGAGATGCCATCAACTCTTTCCTGGGGAATCAGGTCAATACAATACTCTTGGAAAAGCAAGCTATAGCAGATCCTTGAGTATAGAGAAAAAGGAATGGAGTTTCATTAGCTCTATGCGCACATCCAGTATAATACCTTTGCGAGCCCCTACGGAAAGGGGTGCCGTGTTCTCTTTACAATGGGGGTGATCCTGGTTTCCAAAAGCTGCTGGTTGGTTGTATCTTTTTCTATTGGCAATCCCCAATCCGTTGCTTGTTCGTTACGAACAAAAGAAGCCGATACCAGTTCTGGTGTTTATCCAGCGGAGGCTCGTATCTCTTCCATGTGAGACCAGCGACCTCAGATCATCCCGGACTTATGTGCTGGAATAGCTTCATTATGAGTTGAAGCAGCCTCAGCTACTATTCCTACTAAGGAGGAGTCGCCTTTTTCCCTCCCTTTTGCAATCCCATGTTGATGTAAGGAAGCTGCTTTAGAGTATTGGCAAAAAAAACATTACATGCAGGTCCAGATCTCCTTGCGTTCGTTGGTGGTTGACTACCAGGAAAGGGCAGAATAGCAACAGTGAGGAAGCATACCACCCAAAGCAAGACGTGAAAACCTTCTTCGTATCCAAAAGCCCCTTTTAGTCTGTCTGGCCTTAGTATTTATGATACATAATCGCATCTTCTCCCCCTTTCTCGTATCTCCACGGAAGTAAGTACTGGTATGATCGGAACTAGTATTTAGATATATGTGACCCTCTAGCGGTTTGACTCCGTTGATGGTATACGGAACTTCCTTCCTGCGAAAGGTCGAGTTCGTAAATCAAGCTTGTAGAAAAAGCGAGTACCGGTATTTGATGGTGATGGTGAGGATGACTAACCTCGCTCTTGCAACCATGAATATTTTCTAGATACTACGGGCATATACCTTCTTCCGAAGGGTCCCCGTCCTATCTTTTTCGCCTTCCGCTCTGGAATCGACTATTGGTGGGTTGTAACGTGAACCCATGGATCTCAATGAACAGCTTTGATACCACAAAAGGATGGGCAAGAAAGACAGCAGGTGTTGAGCCAAAGCCCTAGTTCATACACAATCATAATGTTGGTCAACCATCCGAACCGGGATTCCTGTTATTCATACGAAGGAACAAGAAAAGAAGAAGTATGGGATAAATGGTTTTTGAGTTGGGCATGATGAAAGTGGGTACAATGGCATTACTTAGAAGCTATTATGTCCTGTCTTGGCTTTATGTGACGCCCGGGTAATTAAGCTACAGTAATCCTCACTAATGATGCCACGTCACCTCTGTCACTGTAGTTAATCTCGGGTTAAATCAAAACGGTTTCGGAATTCAATTCAAAATTATGATGGTAATAAAAGTTTTCAAAAAAAAATAATCAAACTAAAATGTTCGGGGGTTGTCAAATATTACAAGGTTAATTATGGTGGGGTGCACACATTTTTATAAGGTGTCTGAATATTTTAAAATGAAATAAAACAGAAGAGAAAATAAATAAAGAAAAGAAAATACAAAAAACAGAAAACAAACAAAAAAAAAGGACCCCCCCACTGGGCCAGACGGCCCAGCCGGCCAGGCCACCAACCAGCCCAACTGGGCAAAGGCCCCGCCGGCCACCCCCTTTCCCCTTATCCCCTCCCCCCCCCCCCGCGACCCAAACCCTAACCCCCACGACCGCCCCCACTCGCCCCACCCCGCTCGCCCCCCTCGCTCCCTCCCCCGATCTGGATCGGGGCGAACCCCCCCCCCCCGATCCC
This sequence comes from Triticum urartu, assembly GCF_056163025.1. Lineage (NCBI taxonomy): Eukaryota > Viridiplantae > Streptophyta > Magnoliopsida > Poales > Poaceae > Triticum > Triticum urartu. The sequence goes on along the minus strand of NC_141879.1, from coordinate 707,822,100 downwards.
ATCGGCCCGACGCCGCCGTCGATCCCCGTCGCCCCGCCGCCGTTCACCATCGCCACCGCCCCGGATCTCCGTCGCCTAACCGCCTCCCCAGCGCCACGGTGCCGCCCCGTCGTCCTCGTCTCCTCGTCGCCAACGCCGTCGACGCACGCCGCCGCCTCGGCCTCGTCTCCTCCCCGTCGACGTCGTCCCCGGCCACCACCTCGACCCCCGCTGCCCCAGTCCCTACGGATCCGCGGTGAGGCCCCCGGCCTCCTCTCCCCCTGTCCTCGTACACGCGCGCCCCGCCGGATTCGCCTTGGCCGCCCCCTGCCGCCGCTCTCCCTCCGCCGTGCAGCCCGGCTGCTGCTGCTCCGCTGCGGAAGCCGTGCGCCCCGGCACAACCCCGTTGCAGCCCCGCGCTCGCCCGCTCGTGCGTGGCCTCGCCCGCGTCCTTGCCCGCCGGCTGGCCGCGCCCGCTCACGGAGCGCTCCGGTGTCCCAGCCTCCCTGCCCTGCTCCGCTCCCTCCTGCGCCGCTCCTCGCCTTGCCGCTCCAGCCGCGCGGCCCCGCGACGGCCCGCAGCGCCACCGCCCCCTGCGCACGCCTCCGCCTGCCGCGGCTGGCCGGCGAGCCTCGCCGAGGCCACAGCCTCACCCCGCCGCACTAGGCTACGGCCTCCGTCGGCGCCCCCTCTTGCCCCTTTCGGGTGCACGGGCGCCCGCGGCCGTTAGCGCCCGCTAACCGCGCCTGTTACGGCCCCCAAGGGGCCTATGACAAAGGGGGCCCACCCCACAGAACGTTTTAATAAAAAAAAAGGGAAAAGAATTAAAAAAAATAAAAATAAAAATATATAATAAAAATAAAAATAATTAATTAATTAATTAAGGAATTAATTAAGTTAATTAATTATAATTAGATTAACCTAATCACTAATTAACCTAATTAACCTAAACAGTGTATGACAGGTGGGTCCCACTGGACCCACATGTCAGTTTGACCCAGTCAACTCTGTTGACTGCTGACGTCAGCATGACATCATAGTGATGTCATAAATTCATTTTTTTTCGAATTAAATAATTAATTAATTAAATTCCAGAAATTAATAAAATCTTTAGAAAATCATATCTTTTAATCCGTAACTCGGATTAAAATATTTTCAACATGAAAGTTGCTCAGAACGACGAGACGAATCCGGATACGCAACCCGTTCGTCCGCCACGCATCCCTAGCATCGCGAACACGCAACTTTCCCCCCTCCGGCTCCTCTGCTCGAAAACGCGAAACACCGGGAATACTTTCCCGGATGTTTCCCCCCTTAACCGGTACCACCTCATACCACGTTAGGGCACGCCTAGCATCGTTACTTGTCATGTCATGCATCGCTATGCATCTGTTTGCTTAAATATTTATTGTTTCTCCCCCCTCTTCTCTCGATAGACACCGAGACCGACGCTGCTGCTGCCCCGATCGACTACGGTGTTGACGACCCCTCTCTCTTGCCAGAGCAACCAGGCAAGCCCCCCCTTGATCACCAGATATCGCCTACTCTTCTCTATACTGCTTGCATTAGAGTAGTGTAGCATGTTACTGCTTTCAGTTAATCCTATACTGCTGCATAGCCTGTCCTTGCTACTACTGTTGTTACCTTTACCTGTTATCCTACTGCTTAGTATAGGATGCTAGTATTTTCATCAGTGGCCCTACATCCTTGTCCGTCTGCCATGCTATACTATCGGGCCGTGATCACTCGGGAGTTGATCACGGGTAAATACTATATACTTTATACATGATACATGTGGTGACTAAAGACGGGTCGGCTTGAGGAGCACCCGCGAGTGGAGTTTTGAGGCGGAGCGGCAGGGCAGGTTCCGACCACCTAGGAGAGAGGTGGGCCTGGCCCTGGTCGGCGTTCGCGGATACATAACACGCTTAACGAGATCTGGGTATTTGATCTGAGTCTGGCCATTTGGTCTATACGCACTAACCATCTACGCGGGAGTAGTTATGGGTATCCCGGCATCGTGGTATCAGCCGAAGCCTTCTTGACGTCAGCAACGGAGCGGCGCGCGCTGGATTGGACTGGAACGCCACTAGGCTAGGTCTCCTTCCGGCCGCCCACGCAACGTGCAGGTGTGCTAAGGGCGATGGGCCCAGACCCCTGGGCGCTTAGGTTTAGACCGGCGTGCTGACCTCTCTGTTGTGCCTAGGTGGGGCTGCGACGTGTTGATCTTCCGAGGCCGGGCATGACCCAGGAAAGTGTGTCCGGCCAAATGGGATCGAGCGTGTTGGGGTATGTGGTGCACCCCTGCAGGGAAGTTAATCTATTCGAATAGCCGTGATCTTCGGTAACAGGACGATTTGGAGTTGTACCTTGACCTTATGACAACTAGAACCGGATACTTAATAAAACACACCCTTCCAAGTGCCAGATACAACCGGTGGTCGCTCTCTCACAGGGCGACGAGGGGAGGATCATCGGTTAGGATTATGCTATACGATGCTATTTGGAGGTCTTCAGTCTACTCTCTTCTACATGCTGCAAGGCGGAGGCTGCCAGAAGCGTAGTCTTCGAAAGGATTAGTTATCCCCCCTCTTATTCTGGCTTTCTGCAGTTCAGTCCACATATGATACCCTTACAACATTTGATACCCATGCATATGTAGTGTAGCTCCTTGCTTGCGAGTACTTTGGATGAGTACTCACGGTTGCTTTCTCCCCCCTTTTCCCCCTTTGCCTTCCTTTCTGGTTGTCGCAACCAGATGCTGGAGTCCAGGAGCCAGACGCCACCGTCGACGACGACTCCTACTACACCGGAGGTGCCTTCTACTACGTGGTGCCCGCTGACGACGACCAGGAGTAGTTAGGAGGATCCCAGGCAGGAGGCCTGCGCCTCTTTCGATCTGTATCCCCGTTTGTGCTAGCCTTCTTAAGGCAAACTTGTTTAACTTATGTCTGTACTCAGATATTGTTGCTTCCGCTGACTCGTCTATGATCGAGCTCTTGTATTCGAGCCCTCGAGGCCCCTGGCTTGTAATATGATGCTTGTATGACTTATTTTATTTGTAGAGTTGTGTTGTGATATCTTCCCGTGAGTCCTTGATCTTGATCGTACACATTTGCGTGCATGATTAGTGTACGATTGGATCGGGGGCGTTACACTTTAGCAATAAGCTTGTGCGACTGATGACTCCCTCCATCCCTGGCATCGCCAAGACTAATGGATAAGGTTTTGTCGCATCTTAAGCGAACCGCATGCGGAGCTCAGCTCCTAAGAAAATAATAAGAAATATCTAGTTTCATTTCATAAGTGGCGAGCCAAGGAATAACAATACCGCCCCCTGATCTGTATTTCAAAAGCGGATTCAGCGCTGCAAGAAATAGAATTATGCATAGATTGACTTGTAAAGAAAGATGAACCGAACAGTGCTAAGCAAAGAAAAACTCTCTTATTTCTATGCTCGATTCAATCTCTACTCATCTGCTTTTAGTTCTACTTTCTGTATACGAAGTCCGAGCTTTTCGAGCTGCTCAGTTCTCGCTATGTCATTTCTTGGTTTTTAGTGCATTCACTCAATTCTCTGTGAAGTCCATGGACATGTTGTGGTTCATTGCAGAGAACAGCCATCACATGGATCAAGCTATAAGGAATCACCCGCGAGCGAGGGCAAGTCTCAATTACGGTAGGAATCGAATACACCAATCATAACTCTGGTCTGGTCCCTAGTTCCCTAAGTAGTTAGTGAAACTTCCAGCTGGACTGACTGGATTTAGAGCTTAATGCTCCTATCTTTGAACTAGAATCTTAGCGCTTATTTCATGAAGATAGCTACTTTAATTGATACAAGAATGCCTACTTTGGACCAATAGGATCTACTCCTACTTGAATGCCAATCCAATCTCTTTCCCAATAAGAATTCCTAATCCCTAAATCCAAGCAAGGCATGATTGTTAGTCAGGATAACCAGCTTACGTACCGCATTAAGAAGTACCGACTATGCTTTTTCCGCTTCTTGGTCAATAGGACCTACTTCTCTGGTAAAGTAACCTTCAAGACGGGTTTGGAAACTTAGGCATACAGCATAAATAAGTTCAGAAACCTCCGTCTTTTGGTCCTATTTTATTCGATTCAATGTGGGAATGACTAAGACAAGTTAGGCGAAACAGATATGCATGCACCATAGAGGTTTATCCACCATAGGTTTGTACACAAGAATAGTAGTCACAGCGAGGGATACAAGCTTCCCATAGAGCCAAATTGAAATGGCAAGATAGAAATCTGCCGTTGGTGGAGATGGAAAGCTTTGTATATTCTACGCTCGCTTAGAGATGAATCATACTTGATCACTTGATTGACCCACTTGGTGCCATAGGGTTGCCTACTTTTGCGCTAAGGGATCTACCGCGGGCTGTGCCTAGCGGATCCCATACAGATCTATAACCTAGTCATTACTCAAAAGGTTTCTCGCTTGAATAGGCTATAATAGATCCTTCGATAAGAAGAGGCCTAGCTGGCTTTATGGATCCTTCCTCGCAGAGATGAGAATGGAATCCAATAGAATCGAACATAGTCAAGTCAGCTCGAGGCAGAGGTATCCATCTTTAGGCCTGGACTCACGAGACCAGGTTGGGTGCGGAAAAGGTGATGAGAAGTGTTTGCACAGAATTTATGGGTGTTGGCTATTCCTTTCCTTGGCCATGGCCAGTAGAAAGAATGGAAACCTTGGCCAGTAGATGGAAAGGGTATGGGAATGGGGATAGGGAAAGTGTACCGTTTCTTGTTTTGGTATGGGTGCGTGCAACACTGATTATTGATCGAGGCTCGTAAAAGAAAGACTTGGGTTTGATAGATCTCCTAGACTAGAATCACTCCTTCCGGCATGCAAGACTTGAGTCGCCATCTCCATATCGGGGTCTGGGAAGCTCGTCTGTCTGTTTGGGGATTTCGATTTCCAATCTTAGGCTGTATGAAACAGAAGAATGAGAGAATTAGTTTCAAAGGATAGAGATAGCATTCCCGGAAAGTGAGCTTGACCCACGGATTCCAGAATGATGCAACAAGAAATGGTAGCTTTCTGTGTTCCTAGGTGGATGGGTAAAGGCATTCCTAAGATGAAGATGCGGACGAAGATGGGGCTGGGCTATTAGTAACACCATTCCAGGCTCTCCAATTCGAATAGATCAATGGCTTGGTCTAAGCTTCCCTTGGTTCTTCCGTTTCGAGAGGAGGGGTATCGGATTGTGCATAGGTTGGTGGGTCAGGCTCGGTGTGAATACCTTTTGTGAGTGACTCACCATTCCTGCTTGATCTGTCTCCTGCTCCAGCCCCTGCTCCTGCTAGAAGGGCTTACGACGAATAGATTGTTGGAATGGCTTTAAGTGAAAGGGAATCCGGCAGCTTATATAGCGCTAGTGAGAGGCCTCCTAGTCTATTTCGATGGACGTCTCCTAATCCTTCTTTTTCTATGGGTTCAGGAATTCCATGCCAATAACAGATAGAGCAGCTAATGGTCAAGCCGGAGGCAGCAGGTCTCATTCCAGACTCCACTCAGAATAACCGGCTCTTTTTCTAGACTCCACTAGGAAGACCTTGCTCTTTCACAGATACGGGGATCAGACATGGCTATCGCTTCGACAGCTTCTCCGGATGAAAAGACGCCGCCCAATGGATGGAGTTGGAGGGACACGGAATCCTGGATATCTTGCCTTGGTTCCGACTCTAAACCGTTCTAAACAGATTCTTTCTGCATACTGATGTTGGCATTTATGCCTAGGTGATAGATGTATGTTGCTGGATTGGAAAGCTATACGATCCCTTTTATTCAATTATGACAGCTGAGAGGAATTTGGGATGGCCCCGCTAGAGTTTCCAAAATGAATCGAATTGAACCCTATTGTTTTTTCACTCTAAATTCCATAGTATCAATACAATAACCTTTGAGAAATTGTGAGAACGGGAAGATGCAATCATTTAGATGGTGAAAATAGCCGAGAGTTGAGCAACCCCTAAAAGCACTCACAATGAATGGTACCAGCGGATACCAACCAGATAGAAATATGCTGAGAAATCTCTGTTATAGCTGGAACTAATATACCAATCCTATCCGTGACCCTTTCCACATTCTTTTCTTAGTCACCTAACCTATGACTGCTTTTTCCTTTAAGCTTTAATAACCTTAACATTCGAATCTGCATCTGCTATTTCAGTTCTGTCTAAAGATACTATTCTTTGATCACTTGAAACATAGTAGAAAGCATCTAAAACAGATATTATTGTGGATTCCCTCTCCTTGTGGGCTGGACTCCTTTTTACATGGACAGACAGGAAAGTGGAATCTGAGGAATTAGCTGGAACAGACTCACCTTAGCTTTGAACGACTATATCCCCTCTTCTATCTACATATGGATATATATGGTCTTTAATAAAGGAAGATGATTTTAGCCGAGGACTAACACAGCTTCCATTTTGCAGCACATCTCTCAGTGGGAATAGCGTCATCCATGACTTCAGGCACAGCTAGCTACGGGTAAGCACAAAAGGTAATGACGAGAGGGCCGTCCTATGTACCCTGAAAGAGAAACTATGTGATAGAAGCCCGCTTTCCCTCTCTTCTATCCCACCTAACCACTTCGGGTATCAGTGGCCTCGTGATCTCCATGAACAGAGATCACTACACAAAAACAACTATATGAAAAACTTGCTTGCTTCTTTGAATCTCGAAATAACAGAACATATAGAAAGTGTTTTTGTGATGAGACCATTCTCTTCGGGGAACCTATAGAAAGATTATCAGACGGCTTTCATGATATTATGCTTCCTTGCTCGTGTGGAACATGTGTGAGCATTATGTTTTTCCAACAAGTGATCTGACTAGAAGAAGTGTTATATGAGGACTTCGAGATCAAATAGAGAATCTGTCTCTCCATTCCTCGTGAGCCACTTATTTCTCCGAAATCAGAGATCAGAGTGATTTTCCTCCTTTTTCCCAAATAGTCGATGGTCTTACACCATTGGGATACTTCGGATAAACTGGAGTACATATATGAGAACCGGTGCTAAAACCTTTTCTCGAGATATCTTCCAGATTCTTAGGGTCCTTGCTCCGGATCTCGCCCCCCCGGTGCGAAAGTAGTTGGTTCCGTAGTTTGAGAATTCTACTAATTCCAAGTATTCCATTATTATTATTAAATAAGAGAATATAAAAAGTAAAGAGGAGAAGACATAACCAGAAGAATTGTGAGAAATAAGTTAATTTATCAAGTTGAGGCATTTCGATTTGGATTTCAAATAAGAAAGAAAAAAAGGATTTTGTGAAATTTAGGAGTCGTTCGAAAGCACCAAGAGGGAAGAACTCAGATAGAAAGGCAGGCGAAGTTGGCGGCCAACCTAATCCCCCTCCCAGTTGTACCCTTGTGCATCCCCTTCGTAAACGATTTCCACTGGATCTGGAGATTCCCCGGGTCCCCCCGAATCGTCATCTTCGGACCCTGAATCATCATCCCACCTTTTACGCTTCCTCGAAGAAGACGGGCCTGCCTCGTTCGCCCCATCATTTGCTTTTGTGCTTTCAGGGGATCCCGTGGAATGAGCCTCCTGCTCTTCCGCAGGTGCATCGGGGTCGGGAGAATCTGGTTCACCGAGCTCGGCGCGGCGAAACCGCTTCGCCAGATTGGTGGCTGTTGCGACGAATTTGCTTCCATCTCCGGCTTCCGTATAATCAGAGAAGATTTGTTGAAGAGTATCTCCTCCCTCACTATTCCACAATATAAGACTTTCAGTGAACGATCGCGCAGACTCACCCTCCTCTAAAGGAAGAGGAGTGCCTACTTCGTTAAATATTCTTTCAACCTTGGAAGTCAACTCTGAAATCATGGCTTTGGGATGGGCGGCGTGCGCCATTTCCTGCTGGAGGTCTGGTAGTCCGCCAACGGGAGGTTGGTCTATGGGAAAGTCACCCTCGTTAGGAGCATTGGTCATGACGAGAACATTGAGATCCGCGACATTCTCATTCCCAAGATGAAAGGCTATTCCTTGAACTCCGAATAAGACAACTAATGCCATTATTAGTACTGGCAACGCAAGACCAAACGATGGTATAGCAATGAACAAAAGAATGACACTTGGAAATAATGAACGAAGAATCATTGGAATTTCCCATCTTTTTCAGCTCTGCTCCCGAAAAGAGAAAGGAAAGGAGACTGATCTTGACGTCGGCGTGGGTTCTACCAACGAAACGAATCCGTTTTGGATTGAGATTTCTCATTCGGACACCCTCACCTTTCTTAGGACTATCAAGCCTTCTCGAATTAGGTCTATGGTAGAAGCTTTGAACGTAGACCCAGATACAAATCTTTCACTCACTGAAAAGTGAAAACCTGTGACTATATCGTCCTGAAGACGGATGCGGCAGGAAGAAGTGGCATTTAGAAGTGTTGCTGACTTTACATTTAGGTTTCGGCATAACAAAGCTTGCACTGTCTTTTCGCACTTAGGCGCACAGCGTGCCGTTGGTAATGATTCTACTACGGTGCTGCAAATTCGCAAGCTGATCCTAAGTAATCGTTGTTGTTCATTGGATTCCTCCGGAATTACTTCGTTAGGATTGAAGAATTGCTGCAATGCTTCCTGAATAGACTCGATTTTCCCGTCGAGAGTTTCTTTGAAAGTCTTACCTAAACTCTTCCGACTGAATATGAGAAAGCCTATAAAACAACGAGCTACTATCATTTCTTCATTATAGATTGAGATCTTCTTCGGACTTGATGCACAAATAGATGGAATAGCAGCAAATAGCATATTTCTATCCTTCATATCCGTAGAAAGAAATCTCATCTCCAGGTAACTCCATCTTTTTCAGCTCTGCTCGCTCACTTTTGAAAGGAAAGGAGACTGATCTTGACGTCCGCGTGGGTTCTACCAACGAAACGAATCCGTTTTGGATTGAGATTTCACATAAGCATTGCACAATGATCCGCATTAGGCGGGGAGCAGCAATGATACCGCCGGCCAGGAATAAGTACCTATCCCTCTTATACTTAAGAAAAGAGAAGATAAGCTGGTGTTGATAAATGAGAAGTGGGCTATATCCCCCGGGACTTTTTAAAAGCAGCTGAAAGGAAATGCTGCTTCCTTTCTATACGCTAATTCTTGCTTTGAAGAGATGTTCCAGACAAGGCATTCTTAAGTCCCACCTCACCTATATCCAACTTGAGGTATTCCATTGTTTCTAGTATAATAAGCAGGTTTAAGCCATGGAAGACATGAGTCACTAAAGTGCTGTTAACTAGATCGCGAAAGATGTGCCAAAGAGGTTTTCCAGCACATGGAATAGCACTCACAGGGGCATCCTGTCAGTCACCAGGCCATGCACATTTGAAAGAATTCCCACACACAATGGGAGTCGTTTCAACCATTTCTGCTCTACATTGCAAACTAGGGGGCATAAGCTACCAAACCCCTGGCTAAGAATCTATATCATACCGAGCAATCATTCCGTCTTCTTGAGAAGAAAGAACGCATGAATCCTCGCTTTGAGCTCACCTACGAGTGCACCTAACAAGGTTTTCCAGACCTAATAAACGTTCATTGCAAAGAAATGTTGACCTCTGATTTAGAGAGGATCAACCACAGTTTGAGAAAAGAAAAGTGCACACCGGCATTATGCCTCGTAAAGCTACCCCCATTCATAGCTTTATTCACTGTCTGCTCGAATAGCTTCATTTCAATGTTAGGATGACCCACAAGGTCGTCTAAAATTGCTTCCACCTATCTAGTTTCCATGTGGCACGCCAACCACAATCACTTCATCCCTTGGCTTCTTTATCATAGCTGCCTACCTCTTCAGATCAAGGATCAAAGACTACAGGAGCTCAAAGTTATTGTCGCACACTTCCATCTAGGAGATGCATGTTAAGCTATCCCTTGGATTATAGCCTAGGAGATCGATTGGCAGGCCTTGTTCTATGAAAAGAGTATCCTTATGGTTTAGGAACCCCAACATCTATTGAAAAGTATGATGCACCCCTCGGTTTACCAACATTTCCATTCAATCTCATTTAGATTCTATTAACTAACAAGCCGGGATCCAATTCCATTTCAACCGCTGAGGTCATTAACGAACTAGAAAAGAGCTAAGGAACTATTTCCAGATACCTAATCGGGTGCTGAACGAACTACTACTTCAATATGTCATTGCAATTTCAAATGGGTTTCGATGGCACTCAAGCAGCCTCACTACTTCGATCTCAGTAACCTAATGATCTCCCCAAACCAACTCATTCTCGGAAGGAGACATGGCCAAGGGTGAACAAGATATGATGGCTGAGAATCTCTATTCCTACAAAATAACATGATTCACATGCTCAATACCCAGGACGGTGGTTCCTCCCGCCTAGCAGGTCTAAGAATACAACCCCTACGACACAGTTGAAACCAATTGTCTCTCACTTCAAAGATGGACCCTCTGTTCCTTTGAAATGCCTTTGATACATCAATTCTGCACTTTTGAAAGTGAAGATCTAGGTCCAAGAGGAATGAAATGAGCATACCAGGAGTTGTCTATTCACATGTCATATGAAGAATACTTATTTTCAGAGAGTGCCTCCAGGTTCTCTAGTAGCTATATCAAACCACAACTCTGTACTAGCCAAGAGGCTTCGGTACTAACCAACACACCAGGATTCAAAGATGCAAAAAGAAAAAGGAAGATAATACCACTGCTGTAGATGCACGCCCTTCTCTTAGTTGAGAAGAACACAGGTAAGAAAGTCTAGAAAGTTCTGAGACTGGGGTAGGTGAATCCATTGAACTTGACATAGGGCTTTCCCCTCCACCCGATGGTGATTGACTTACTGAAGACCGGCCCTAAGCCATTAATGAATTGAGCCTGGTGAACCATTGATATAGCACTCTGCGGGGCGAAGGCTATGCTTATCACGATAGTTTACAGAAGCTCTTTCCTGACCTGGAATAGACGAATCCTAACAAGATTCTAGACATACGCGGGATGAAACAACATCTACTCGAATTTCATTCACAAAGCCATCAAGGCGGCGCTCAAGAGAGGTTGTTGTCTACCTAATGCCATCCCTTCGATCAGATTGTAATGGCAGTAGCCCCGGTTTCACGGGTTTCGATACCCCAGCAATGTGCAAGAACATCCTCGAAAACGTCTGATGTGACTTCACCTGAAAGTGCATCTGGAACCGCTCCAAGTGCTGATTTAGATGCTGTAGGAACGAACAAAGATTGTGGTGCTGAAACAAACGGACAACAGGATCTGTCCTCTATTGGCGTTTGATAGCTCATTGCTACCTCGCCGGAGGGATGGGGAGATAGACTCTGACCCAGATCTCGCTATAGCCGCCAACGGATCAATTCATTAAGGGCACACCCAGGCAGGGAAGAATTCTCAATTAGTTCATTGAGTTTAGGAAAGGATGCCAGTTTGGAACAGTTGGTGGAGCATGGTGAAACGCGCTCATTTGGAGTGGCTGAAACAGAAATGTACTCGAGAGCTACTCGTCTTCCTAAAAGCTCTAGCAATGCAAGACCTGTCCTAATGCAATAAATACCGGTGCTCTCGAACTCAATCAGCACAGGTACAGGGCCAGGTGCTTCTCCAGCTCTTGGTACCGTCTCTTGTGCCCCACCTGTATAGATAGGGTTAAGTAACCCATTCAGGAGAAGATAAGAGAAACACCATCTAGTAAGGTTGGATCTATAAAACAACGTTGGTTGACAGAGCTATCTTGACATTATAGGTGGGGTCTTTGGATAGCAGGTATGCTGTGTCAGAGAGCATTGGTGAGATTATCCATCTTATAACCCCCGTTAGACCGACAGATGATAGATTCCCTTCCAAGCCATTGAAACCTCGCTTTTCTTATCTAAATACAGGTGTTAGAATACGTTTTTTGATTGAATAGGTTCTATCTGCTTCCCTTCATTATCCGTGTGCTTGTGAATTTATTAGAATCCATTTCAGTAGGACAACAGGGCTCTCGCCTAGCTGATTCTAAAGTGGAAGCAATTCAGGTATCAGTAGATACGGGTACTAATTCACATTTCTATCGCTACCCCGTGGTATTGGAGCTTGTAGTGATAAGGATTTTTTTAATAGATAGTTTGTTTTATCCTTGAAGTAAGAGCACTAAGAATAGCTTAGCTTTCCAGCCGAAAGAAAGCATAGAGAACCATCAAACAAATACTGGATGGAGAATGCACTCTTCGTTGCCCAAAGGAAGACGGAGGGAAATGGCCCTTTCTCAGGTTGGATTTATTGATTCAACTCATCTAGATGATGATCTGTACCTAGTAACCTATAAAAACAAAGTGAGTGATGCTTTGTTTAAGGAAATGGAGGAGACAACAAAGCAGCCAGCTAATACAGCAGTTCAGCTCTCAGCTGCTATTGCTGCCTATGCCAGGATAGTGTTATACCCTTTTATTAAAAGGGATGATTGCTATTATACGGACACGGACTCTATTGTTGTTCAGAACGAACTTCCAGAAGAAATGGTATCACCTAGCGAAATAGGAAAGTTTAAGAAGGAGCACTATGTAAAAGAGGGAATCTTTTTGGCTCCCAAGTCATACTGCATACATGCATTACATGAAGATAAGGAAGAAATAATCATGAAGCATAAAGGACCGGTTAGAAAGGTAATCACTAAAGATTCTTACATAAACCAGCTAGCAGACCCAACATTAAAATAGCAATTTTCATGTTCAGCTGACTTTCATCATGATTTTAAAAATTTATGTGTAGAGAAAAAAAATCAATACGTACGTAGTTGGGATAGGAAATAGTACGAAGCGAGAATTTGTATACGATGAGGATGGAACGTGGATAGGAACTAAACCTCCTCATATAGGAGAGGATTCTATTGATAGTATCCATCCTACTGCCCATAAAGTCATAACCGGCATATTAGGCAAAATGAATAATCTAACAAAAAAATGCAATCTAAAAGATCATAAATCTGATCATGATAAGAAGATCAAAGATTATAAGAAGAGAGAATCTCATCAGACAAAGAAGAAGAAAGCAGATAAGAAGAAGCCAGTGAATAAGAAGAAGAAGCGGTAAGAGCAGTTAGGCTGGATAGCGGGCGAAGGACGAGAGAAAAATGCTGATGTTAGTGAAACAGGTCATAATACTCCCTATGTCTTGACTACAGGGAGAGTGAGAAAAGACCATCTTCCGGTTACTGTGCCTGTGGTGCTTTCTATAGGGATGACTTATGGCATGCGGGAATGTCAAGTAAGTACGGCTTTCGATAGCTAATACGAGTTGGGATGACCAGCAACGTCAAGAGGGGTCAAGCAAAACTAGCTCTATAAGCTCTTTAAAACGAGCTAGAACCGCATCAATCGAATTCAAGGTAATAAATCCCACTGATAAGAAATACATAGGCCTTACGCCCACTTACCACTTCAATGACGGACTTCTCCGATACCGATACCAAACCTAGCTTGAGAGAGATCACAGGCATGTGGTGAACCATACCGAGTGAATGAGTACTGAAATGAACCATATCGAGCTGTGGTCTTACTCTACAACTCAAGTTCGATGAGCTCTTAGCGGAGTTGTGTGCCTACTATCTACTAAGTTGTGTGCTAGGGATGGAAAGAAAGCAAGAAGCATGCCAGGCAGTTTCCACTTTCTTACCGGGCGAAGGCAGTGAATGGTTAGCTATTCGAATGGTTTACTTTACTTCGATACTGGCATTCTTCTTTAATGAATTCTATTTCACAGGTGGAATGAGGAGAGCAAGAGGTGAGATCCGATTGCACGACAAAGTAGTTCTGCACGTGGCAAAAAACAAAAAATCTCATAGATAGACAGAGATTTCAGGAAGGATTCAGCAGTTGAGTGATCTGGTTATCCTGGGGAATACGGAACGGTACCCGCATTCTAGGTCTAGGACTTCGAGTTCCCTTTAGAAGCAGTTTTCCTCTTCTTCAATCTCGAATCCTGAAGGGGAGGCTCTAGTTGCCAAGTAAGAAAAGATCTCGGTAGTTCAATTCATGCATGTGAAAGCTTATCTGCCAGATACAGATGATACTTGCCACTACTTGACCGAAACTGGGACTTGAGGAGGAATGAAATTCTAAGGGAAATCAATCAACTAATTGAAATAGTGATATCGGTATCGGAACTCTGGAGAAGGGCCCAGCCTAAGCGCCCTCTTGAGACTTGGACTCTCAAGAGGGAAAGATTAGTGGGTCAATAACCAAGTTCCCCGATTGGATTCCAGTATCTGATCAAGCCGAAGTAAGCAAGTTCCGGATTCGAGTTTCCTTTTCTGACTGGAATTCAAGTAGGATTCCACATCCACTCGGTATTCTAGCTGTACCAAGTCTTTTTCTTCACTCTTTAGAGGGAAAGTATGCTTTGGATTTGCTCAGTGATACAGGTATGCTTGCCAACCCTGCTGCATTGACTTGATCTCTCCCTGGGATTCGGAACTTGGATCTGGGAAAGGAGGCTTAGGAAGAATATGACTCCATATTAGTAGTAGTATGTTGCACTAGACTCATATGATTAGGAAGCGATAGAAGTTATCGAAAGCAAAAAGGATAGGGGCAAGAAAAGGGTTTGAAAGTTCATTCTCACCCCTACAAACTTTCTTTTCTTCTTGGCGTACAGAATTCTCTGCCTTTAGTCACCCTTAGTGCGAACCATCTTCTTTTCGAAGGACGGAGTCGAGACTCCTATCTATTCGTAACACTTGCACGATGAACTATTCGTCCCACTATCTCCCATTCCATGAGACCTACTATACCCCTTTTCTACCTATACCTGGCTAGACTTGTGTACCTTGATTTACGTACATTCACCTAATTTACTAACGTTATTGCCTGCAATCGAGCAAATACCAATAAGACATTGATCTCTAAGGAGCTATTACGAAGTGTCGCAGTCGCTGCTAACGGTAGGATTTTCTATCACGTTTTTTTTCATTAACGTGCTTGCACCCACTAGTTTACTGCTTGCTTTAGCTTAGCTTTCCCGAAACCATCAACTCTAGCTTTTTGAGCAGGTTTTTACCAATCTGGTATCCGCTGCTGATCCATATTCTAAGATACCCGCTTTCTTTACGACAGTATCCTGTATGCTGACAAGATCCATGAAGTAAAAAGGAGGGATATGGACTCCATCCTATAAACTCAATATATAGAGGCTACTCCGGAAACAGGAAGAAACCACACTCAGCATACAAGACCGACTCGTCTTAGACAGGCTTTTCTAAATACTCAATTATACTATTATGTACTTGACTTGCTAGGAATTGGATGAAACTATTAATGCATCCCATTATATATTTCTTCATTCAGCTATGAGAGCTAGAAATTGATAGAATTTATCCATTCTACTTCCTCCACTTCTTTAAAAGCTTCTCCAATCACACTTATTACAATCTCACACACTTCTTCTTCCTGACCTTGCGCGCAGCGCTGAAAATCCAGTATAGATTTCGTGATATATCAGGTATAGTGGTTTGAACCAGCTCATGCTTCAGTCCAAGTGTTTGCCGTACGCCTTCCTTAAAGGGCTTAGTTTAATCAGTAGTGGTCCTATCATGGGTGTCACATTCATTTTGACCTATCCGGGAGACCCTATTTGATTAAGAGATCCATGCGATGCCAGAATCCGTCACTAAAGCACCGTATTGAGAAATAGATACCCAGCTGAGGAGTAGATGAGGGGCAGTGAAATCCATCTAAAGAATGCCTTGGAAATGCTACTTGTTGAATATCAAAAATATAGGATATCGAAAGGTGATGCGAGCGCTAGCTCATCTTAGAAGTGAGGTGAAAGATTTCTTTGATTTCGCGATCGATCCTATTTTGCTGTTCGTTCTGTAAATGACCTTGAGTTGTTTTTCACATTCTTTCTACAGGTAATTGCAGATATTGACAAAGATGGTGTACATGAAATGGTGATTGCACTTTGACTCAAAAGCACAATTCGATAAGACGCAGTAGAACTGTGCACCCATTTTTGTTTGAGTTTGAGGCGACCTATACTAAACTATAATAGCAAGGAGAGACAGCAGCTGATACCAGATCATACTACAGTACAGCTAGTGCGTGCTAAAACCCTCCTTGTGTACTAGGCTTATGAATAAACTAAACTGTTGAGACGTCTCTAGTGTAGGTGACAGGGAAGCCATGCTCGTTAGAAGAGAAAACAGATGGTTTGAGCAAGCATAGGTTCAAGCTCTAGTGGATGGGTTTGATAGCTGAACGCAAGGATAATTCATCTACGTAGCTAGTTGGTTATGGTGGCGGAGAAGCCCCTCTTTAGCTAGATTGGGCTCCTTTACTACTTTATTTAACCCGGGGTTATGCCTAAAACCGGTATCTTATTATGCGTGTTTGACTAGTTCCATTTCTGATTCTCCTTCTTCGCTGGGGTCTACATACGAAAGAATGGAACACTCGACAGCTTCGATACACAAATAACCAGCTCATTATGCTTAGGTTGGGTTAGGAAAACGAAGCTTTCCAAGGGACTAGTTCTTTCGCGCATCTGTTTCTCCATCCGTTCTCTTCACATAAGAAGCCAGCCGCCTACTCCTACTATTGGGTCGGTTGGTCGGTCAAGTGAACCACGCCCAGCAGGTGGGTATGCTGATAAGATTCCATTGTTCGACGTACGTCCATATGAAGCGAGCGCTTCAAAACGAGGCTATTATGCTGAAACTAGGGCTCCCTCTGGACGGGTAGAGCGAGAGGGATAGCAAGCACTTGAAAAGGGAAGGAAGGGTCTTAGAACTACTGAAACAGTAGTAGAACTCTTCCAAAATCCAAATAGGAGAGTGAAAAACAAAAAGAAGACCATTGGGCTGGGGAAGACTCCCTCAATCACTCTGCTGGGCGATGCTTCTTACTCTACCTTTCAATTCCTTTGCCTTTCTTCTTCTGATCGATCCAATGGTTCGGACTAGGACGCGTAAACCCCGAAGGGAGATTGACCCTACCTAAGTATTTTCTTAGATAAAAGTGGTTGGTCAAGTGTGAGTCACGCCGGGGCGGGTAGACCCACTTTTAATAGCAACGCCCAGATCAATGGAAAATGGAAGTTTCTAGAATTGCTGCTCTGTTCTGTTCAAGAAGTCTTTCTCCAGGGTTCGGTTCAGAAGGCGGGATGGAAGAGAGAGAATGGGCTCATCGTGCGACAAGGTCGATCGATCACTCAAACTGTTCGGTATCTCTACAATTGAGTGAGCTGTGTTGCGAAGGAAAATGATGAAATTGCTTACTTTTCACAGGCGTGAATTCTATCTTCGATTAGATTGTTTCCATGCTTTTGATAAAAAGATGGGTTGGTATCTGAATGAAAGTCGGTAAGCAATCAATCTAGTGCTGTCCTCGGCAGACCAAGAAATGTAATAAACTTTGGAGCCTCATCATTGGAAAGATTGACAACTTAACGGTCTGAAAAACTATTCAAAGAGTGACTTTTAAGCCCCACTGGTTCGCTTTATTTTCAACGGACATTTCCTCCCTCGTCAGCAGCTTCATTACCTGCTAAGTCTGGAAGGGTAGTAAATCACTCACAACAATCAATCTTTTCTTATGATACCGATACGATGCAAACGGTGACACCCCCGGATAATGTGTCTGTGCATTTGTGTCTGTCTTCCCTTAGATGTGAGGAATCGAATCTCTATTGAAATCTGGAATCACAAGGTATCCTTTCTTTAAAAACACATGAACGGGCGCCCTGAATGAATAAGAAATCGCTGCTATAACAGAGAGTTGCCCCAGATCATACAATGTGGTTCTCTACTTTCGGCTGGCCGACAGATCAGCGTATTTATACGAAAGAGTAGACAAAGGTTCTGACAAGGGTAACTACTACCAAGAAGCGAACTCAGAGAGATGAAGAGAGAGAAGTTAGCCGCAACCGATCATCGGAGGAAGCAGGCTTACAAGAAACTGATGGGACGATCGGAAGAAGAGAGTGATAACAGGTTTCTAGTTGACAACCTTCCGCATTTCTTATTGGGATAGATTTCATACATTCCTATTTCCTTTACCCTCCCATGAGGAAAAGCTGGTGTGATTAAGGTTATCTAAAGAAAAGCTCATAGTGTTATGCCTTGTAGCTTATTCCACTCTCTATAGTAGTTCCCTTAGATTCAACGCAGTGAAGACAGTTTCAATCGGGTCGATGGACCCTTGGTTGTTTTTGTGATAAGTCGCTATTATCAAATAAATAGTCATTTCTTGCTCGATTCGAGAGGTGATTTCATTCCACAGTGACAATTCATGTTGAACGCGTCCTCCGGCATTTACGATTCTTCCTACAGAGGGCACTACTGGCAAAGAATAACCTTTCCACCCGACGATAGCTTGGCCAGATCTTCACGATAAATTTACTTACTCGCATCAAACAAAACCCTTTGATTATTTGCCAATAGCGTCTTCTCTTGGCTTCCCCTCAACTGTTTGAACCAGACATCCACCCCGAAACGAAATAGGTCTTGTGTCGGCCCCTCAGTTCTAGGCCGAAGTAGAGCGAACGTGTTTCCGCATGCGTCCAAATTCTTATTCATATACAACCCATTTCTGGTGTCTAACGCATACCTAACCCGAGATGGCCAGAGACAACAAAGAGGGGAGTTTTGCTCGCCTCAGCTATGGATAAATCCAAGCGTTGAAGCAAACACACTCAGCTATAACACCCAGTTATAGGTTTTGGGAAAAGTCCTACCAATGTAATTATAGACAGCATAATTTGGCCTTCCTGGTAGGGACCCGTGTTATACCCTGACCAACGCTTCTTCCTTCTCTTTCCGTCCTTTGTAATACCCAACGCACAAACAAGGACAACTTTCTTAATGATTGATATTCATGAACGCATCCTTCTCATGCTTGTGTTAGTTAAATACCCCTAGCCCGCCGATAAGCCTGCTTGCTACTATCACTTTCGTCTTCGAAGTCTCCATTCCCAATATCTTTATTGTGTGGGTGTGAAGTTCCTAGGAGATACATAGGGTAAGATCTATGACCACGCAGCTGCATCGAGTTTCTCTTCTTCCACTATCGGATCGGGTGTTTTCTCCCTTCGGTCGGCTTGGCCAGCCCGGAAGTAATACGAAGTGAACGGGAACCTTGCGCATGCAACGCTAACAGCTTTCGACTCGAGTACAGTAGGAATAGTTTCCTTAACCTGAGTGACCAAAGGAAGAACGCTCTTGATACATTCCATTCGGAAGATCGCATTGAGTAGGTGGCTCCTGCCTGCCAGGAGCCCATCTTGAATAGTAAGTTCGGATTGCTAAGATAGGAGCAAAGCCGAACGTAAGCATCAGTACGGATCGACTGGCCCGCCCACCATCACCACCGGAACTTTCACCTCTCGGCTCAGAGAGTTTATCGCATCCATATCTACTTGGGGCTTTCAGGTATCTTTTATAGATTCCTTGAGATGGAGGCACTAGTGTGACTTTAGGTGACCTAAGTTACTTAAGATGACTTTCGGAGTAGTTCTGCTCGAGCTGCGGGTAATTCATTTTCCGGATGGTGCTTCTCAATAGAAGGATCGATACGGGTAGGACCACTAACCAACAGGAAAGCATCTGCAGATCCGATATGAGAACTTGCTTCTCTATACGAAATTCATTAAATGAAAAGGTAACTGTATGCGCTCTATGCGCTTTGTCTTCATCACCATTATATCCTTTTTATCTCTTGTGGAACGACTTGGGAAAGTTGCCCAGAAAGATAATAAAACTCCCGTATTCGCCCTTTCTTGCTTGCCCCTAACCAGAATAAAGGTCATAATGAAACTTTGATAAATTGGACTCCGCTAAGACCCGCTTGATATGAGTAGATTGCCCCGAGTATTTTACTTTGACAAGACAAAATCACTTGTTTTTTTAGCTATATGAGAAAGAGCTGGCGTGTACCCGAACCCCCCTCCTGGTAGCAAAACAGATCAATACCTCGATTCGTATCTACTCACCGGGCGGAAAAAACATAAGATAGCATTTCTCATAAATAGACAGTTTTCGTTGAAACGATCATTTCCAAGTTCAAGATGTTGTTTCCATGTTAAGAATTCCGCTAGCTTGGCATGTTGGTACCAAAATACTACCTATGCTGACAGCTAGCAATCGATAAGCCATCTAGCTTCTCTCCGCTACGGTGACGGCTTATAACACGTCGATCCAGCTTTTCTTCCTGGCGCAGTAGAGGAAGGTCCATTGGGCGTAGATAGAGTACCATGTGATCAGTCTGTAATGCTTATTGGAAAGTGCTCTCTATCGTCCGGGTCGTGAAAAACACATGTTCTGACTTCTCTTCTGAGAAAATGGGGTGGATCATCTTCAAAAGCAACTCTGCAAGCAAAAGCCGCCTCACAAGCGCATACCTTTCTCCCTTGGAGCAGAAGTCGTCGTACTCCACTTCAAGATGCTCCTTGGTGGTCTCTCTCCGAAGCAACGTCGCTTGAATACGAGACACATCACTCCTCAAGCACGTTTCGAGCAAGCAAGACAACACTAGCTTCTACGACTCCGAGTTAAAGAGCGAGTATTCTCCAAGGCGACATTGTCCTCAAAAAGGTCGTGTATCCACAGTCCCAAAGCAAGCTCCGCCTAAAATGGGAAGTGTTGCATCGTGTCACAGTCCTAGGATCCAGAGCTCACCGCCTGTCCTCCATGGAAGGTTCCTCCTGGAGCTTCTGATTGTACAAGCAAGGCACGTACAAGTCCAACTATGTATGATTACAGGGCATCAACCCCACTGATCATCCCACGGGCGAATTGTTGTTTAAGCACGAAAATGGAATAAGAAAGTAAGTTCTGATATCGTATTGCTCGCGCGCCTACGTGTACTACTAACGGATTCAAGAACTGGTGCTCCCTCCGAGAGTAAGTCACTCCACTGGAATCAGCAGATACCGGGTCCTAGTTCCCTAAGTGGTTACCCGCTTGTGTTCCTTTATATGACCACTAGAGCCGGTAGAGGATCAAACGGAGGTAGAACTTAGCAATCCAGCCTACTCACCCGACTCGGTCCACCCGTATGCGAGGTTTGGGTCTCCTACGAGACGTGGTAGGTAGGCAATCTCCTACTATGCGTTTTTCATCCCACTCCCTCTATCAACATAAGTAAATGTGCATAAAAGAAATACAACTGCTCAGTCAAATCTCTATGCGCCAATACATGGAAAGATCAAAGCCTCGCGGGACACGTAAAGAGACCTACCCACCACCCTTGTGCGTGCGAACCTAACAAGAGATGTTGATGCCAGCTACACCGCGCTTTCTTTCCGACCGACCTGACGTTCCGAGGAGAAGAAGGAATGGTTGTATGCATGCGCCGGACGCCTATAAAAAAGTAAAAGAAACCATGGATGGGGAGAAAGAAATCCCTACTTACTTGACAGGTTTCCGGGTCTCAGAAACATAGAAAGGATTTCACAAATAGGATAAATGTCCAGTGAGGACATCTCCTTGCTTGCTTTTTCATTGACTGATTCTAGTGGCTGGCCCAGTGAGAGAATTACCAGTGTCTGTCATTAGACTTTATCTTTCCACGGTGAACTCCTTTGTTGTTGAAAATCGGCTGGCTGGATTGACCTTTGGGATTAAGTCACTCGTACATTGAATCAGAGTATTTCGTATAACTCTTACTTAACAGACTTAGTGGACTGATTGATTGTTTCTTAGTTAGGATTTTCTATGCCTCCTAGCTTGCGAAATTCCCCTCTGCACTTGCAGCTTTGATAAGAAGTAGTAGATGGGAGTAAGGGCTCGGCTGGTGAGTAGTAGGAGTAAGGGCCCGGCTAGTGAGAACTAGCTTATACTATCTTTCTGGTGTAAGAGCATCTCGCTTATACTTTCGGAGATCTCTCTCGTAATTCGTAGATCTAAAAGCCTAATCTAGAAAAGGGTCCGGATATAAAGGAGGGTCCTGATAAGAATGCTGTTCGGAAAAGGCGAAACAAGTTGTGTTGACTGAGGCTCAGAATACGTTCTTGCACCACTCCTTTCAAACACACATACCCTTTCTTCTCACAAATGTGAAATTCCGGAACTCTGTGTGTAATTGTTGCAACAACGATAGGGACTCTGCCGAGGGCTCCCCGGTAGGTTCTAGTCTCTCTTTATACTGCGACTGGAGCAAGGCGTAATGGGCTGTGTGGTATGTTGATCAAGGAGGTGCTGCATTGGCTGTAGCTGCAAGAGGTCTTGAGACAGAAATTATGCCATTATTGCTTCTTTCATTTAAAAGCTTGAGTCGGTTCTATCTAGCTAAGTTATTCAACAAAGTAGATCTAAGTGTGTGATGCTTGTGAGTTTGGCAACTACTATATACGATATTTATAACAATACTTGATACTTGATTTATGACTTCCTCTACCTAGACCCACACCTACTTTGAATTTAACTTAACGGAGCGGCGGATCCAATAAAAAGGGACTACATTACAATCCTACTTACCAGAATAAATAGTTGTATGGCATTCGAACCCCACCTTCATGGTTGTATTCTAATTAGCTGGAAATGTATGACCTAAGCATCTCAACAGGCATTCACTCAACAGAGCACTTAATGAATTTTCTAATGGCTTGAAAGACTACTATGTTTCTTTTAAGCTTAGTTGCAAAAGAAAAGCAAAGGGGAATGCGGGTCCATTTCGTAACGCTTACGGTGATAAAGAAAAGTAACTCCCATCCACGTGAGAGGCATCGCTACCGGGCCGGGCCTCGATTCCTTTCCTTGTCTCCATTCCGATTGATTCGCTTCTTCGCGCAAGCACTTGGTTCGCCCCTTACTATAACCATCCCACTCAATCTTTTACACCGATGTTTCGTACTCTCTCGACCAGGTCATCATAAGAAAATACTGCCAAATCTTTCCGAAATGAGAGAAGGAGGGAAGGCGCGCTACAACTAACTGCTGAAAAACGCAAGATTAGCGCTAAGAAGCAACCCTAGTTTAAGTACTAGCGTCCCACCCCAACGTTCTTGTACTTCAAAATACTCTCCCCCGCTTACTGCTCGCCTCAGCCAGACGTGGCTTATGTAGTGGTCGGCATTCCTACGTGCTCCGACTGATCCCCACAGGAGATTATATGAGGGTTCTTGGAAACTGTCGTGACGCTTTGGTGACAAAGGTCACCGGGGTGACTATGGAAGGATTCCGTGGTAGTCTCTGACTCCCTCCAACTCAATCAATATCAAGAACATGTCGTGAGCATGGGGTTTGGTTAGGCTTGGTTGAGTTTGTAAGAAAAGATAGTAGGTTGAGGGGCTTCATTGATTAGTAAACCTACGGTGCTGGTAAGGTCGGGATCGTGGTCGTCCGTCTCCGCTTTGCCGGCCGATAAGATCACTGAGATTGACCAGCCAGCTGGGTAGGTTTGGCTATTCCTTTCTATTGAAAAGGAGTCAGCTGTCTGCGCGAGTCACCTTCCTTAGGCTCCGAGTCACCTTCTTCTAAGCTCCGCTGGACGACACGGCATTCTCGTTCTATAGGCCGGCCATACTTGTGATGGTTCCCCAGGATCCAATAAATCCACTTAGGTCTACGTTGCCGCAATATTGTTCTATGGAAGCAGGTGGGCTGCTTTTTAGAAGTTCGGCCCGGTTTTTCATTAAAAAAATAAAAAAGGGGTGGAGGGATTGACCTTTCTAACGCATATTCTGTCGTACCGGCATGGCCCCACTGATTTGTTTTCGATCGGAGCATCAAGCAGCGCAATCCGGTTCTACTTGACTAAGCCCCGTGCTCGTCCAAGGAGGGAGTTTGCTTTACCCAACTCCCCTTTTTGATAACAAGGCAAAAACCTCCGACCCGACATTCATGAGTTTCGAATGAAGAATGAAGAGTGCCATGCCCCTCTTTTTTTTCCCTAAATCTTGGATTTGGAAGTTGGTAAAGACCCACCCCTTGTTTAAGTCAGAATGAGTCCCCGAGACATTGGCTTCCACCAACAGTGAACTATTAAGGATCGCATCCCGTGCATATTCTACATTATAGCCTGCAACTAATTCAGCTTCCGCTTCTGGGAGATCAGACGGAGCTCGATTAGTTTCTGCTAGACGAGGAATAAGGAACATAACCAATACGGGGAACAAGGGAATACCGGACCATATCTGCTTTTGCGCCATGACAATCTCACTCGAATTACAGGGACCTACACATATTAGTACAGTATACCGGGGTCCCCGGCCAGAACCACACGTGCAAGTTTCCCTGCATGTGGCTCGTCCGTGCTTTTATCCGAGGCGCTGCCTGCGACTCTGCATGGGAGAAGAGGGCTGAACTGCAAACTTTCGTGTTCAGAGCATTGCATTGTCTAAGGGAGTAGGGTGAGTAAGCTGCGCCTACCAAGCTAAGCTTTCGTCGAAAAGGCGTCACTGCTTCCTTTTCGGTGCCCGCCCTTTATTTAGATGTTGGGGCAAGGCAAGCCCAAGGAAAGTCTAGGTTGGCGCTCCATCTCGGCCGGCATCCTGCTCTCGAGAGGGTGTGGTCCTTGAGTGAACTAGTCATGTGCTGTGTTGCCCCAACGCAGGGGCGTTTGGTGAGGAGCTACGGTCCGGTGGTTGACAAGCCACTGATCGGAGGCGACTGGACTGGAGTGCTTTCATCAAATGATGCATGTGGGCTGAGCCATTCCCATCCCAAGTGGTGGCCCGATTCGGCCTGGCCTGGTCGGAAAGAGATTCTAAATCTCGAATATGCGCACCGAGAATAGATATCTATGTTAGCTAGCGGGGGCGGGCTTTCCCCTGGTAGTCCCGCTGCGTCCTCTGACAGTCCATCTCGTCTCATCTTTCTTTGGCTATACTTGTAGCCAGCCATATTAGCTCCACATTCCACCCTTTTTGATTTCTGACGAAAAAGGCAGTCATCAGTCGCCCCCTTTCCTATTTAGCTTTGCTTGCTGCCTATTATGAGAATAGGTCCCGGTTCAAGCGGACTGCCTTTCATCATCATCTATACCAGCTGCCACGCACGATCCCATAGGAACGATTTCATCGCCCTAAGAAGCAGAACGCGCCATCACCTACAACCCTTTCCTCTGCCGGGGACTTTCACAAAATGAAAACGGGCGGCATCATCGTATGCTCGACATTAGTTGCCCTGGTGTATATCCCGGAGTACTCCTATGGCCGATCTGTCACCCATACATGAAGGCCTTGGCCCCGTCCCGTGTGGAGAATGCCGCCCTTACGGCACGGCTTAGTCTGTTATTTTCTTTTGTCAGAGTGGATTCGGACCACCACTTCTCTGAAAGCATGGTTCTTGCCTCCCTCTCTCCTCCCTCCTTGGAGCTCGTCCATTCGTTGGGTGATCCCTTGCTCTCACGTTCGAGTGTTTGCTCGTCGTTTAGGCCGGTGAGTTACATTTTTGCTCATTGCAGTCGCCTCTGGGGTTCTTCGCACCTGGGTTGTACCAGGACCCTTGTGCCCCGGACTGCACTGCCCGCCCTATGACCCAAAACTCAAAATGAGCCTTGCGACGAGACGCGGACATTCCTCATGCTGCGGTTCCCTCCGGTCCATTCCCGGGTTGGGTTAGGGGAAGATCCGAGCGATTGCCTTCGCGGATCCAAACGTGCTCACAAGGCGCACAATAAGAATAAGACCAATAGGGACTTCATAAGGGACCATTTGAGCTGCAGATCGTAATGCTCCTAGAAAGGCATATTTCGAATATAGAGGACGTTCCCAACAATCCACAAGAATATCATACCCAACTATGAACCGTACGAGCACATCCTCTGTCACCCCCACCGCGCTTACGGCTCTATACCCCAACCCAACTTGCTCTGGCCCTGGGTCCTCCCGCATCTCTTCCTCGGTAAGCGGACCGTGGAAGCTGGGGAGTATCTGCTTGGGACTGATAGAAAACAGCATATCTTTTCCCTCCTAACCCCTATAAAAATCTAGTGGAAGTCCGGTCGCGTCGGAGACATCTTTATCTGATTTTGAGGCTTCGTCGTCCGGCTCCTCCAAAGTTATGTTAGGATCGGCTGGCTCATCCTCATCATCCGAAAAGAAAACAGAGACAAAACAGATTTGTTTGAATGACATATCTAATCAGACTGAAATTGATGTCGAAGACACGATCATTCACATCAATTGAAGCAGGCAGGAAGGGTGCGGAACCTACCGTTTAATGAATGCAATGCAAGCAAGGTAGCTTGCTTACTCTCCATCTAGCGTGCGTTGGCGGCAAGGAAGGAGGCATTGGAAAGACTAGACCATACACATTAATTAGTACAAGAAAGAGGCATTCGGGAAGTCGCTTCTGGCGAAGCTTAACAAAGGCCGACTACTACATAGAGACAACTACTACCAGTCATGAGCGATAGTGAAGCCGTCAGAGGCAGAAGCTGTCGCTTGACGGACGAAGCCGAGCCGATACGATAGGCAGGCGAAGTGAGCGAGACCAAGGCGGGCCAGACGTGGAGTGGCGAAGGGGGCCTACTATACGTATACGTGATTAGTAAGCGGTTCAAGACATCGAACGAAAAATCAAGTGAACTAATGAACAGTGTGATTGATCAGACAAGTACCAAGGAGCAAGAAAACGTATGCACTTTAGCAAGGGATGAGCGCAAAATCCGTTGCTTGTTCTTTCGGTAGCCTTCTTTCATTTCCGAATTTGCTTGCGAGCAGTCCTTGCATTAGTATGAGTTCGTTGACCGCGTAAGGGCGATCCATCTTGATGACGAATTCCACGATAACGAGAAATAGAAATTAATCGTTCGATGTCTGCTCGTTCTCCCCTCTTCAATTCCCAATGAACAACATGATCTTGAGCTATCATTTGTTCAATTTGGTCGATCTGATACTTAGTTAACTCATTCATCTTGATGTTCCCACTGATACCTAATCGATAACGAAGCTGAATGGCTTTTTTCGGTCCAATTCCATCCATTTTTGTTGAGGCAATTCTGACTTGTTCATCGGGAAGTGATCTAGCTCCTGAGATATATGACATTCTTTATCCTTATCTTTTCCTGGTCTTCTCGGCTGGAATCTACAATCTACACCTCTCCAAACACAAACGCAATATCTTGAGTACCCGGAACCATGTTCAGTGCTGCAAAAGCGCAGCTGTAGCCCCCTAGAATCTTCGGCTCCTCGTTTTTATTCAATTATGAAATGACTCATTTTGATGGAGATTTGTAGCATCATTCATGTAAATACAAATTGAGATCGTAGAAACATGAGCTTGTGATATAGCTACACCTAATTCCAGACCGGTTAATGCTAGAACTATAAATAAGGGACCAAGATCTCCTATGAAATAGAAAATATTATTCAAAAATAGCATAGTCCAAGCAAACCCACTTAAAATCTTTACTAAACTATGACCGGCCATCATATTAGCAAATAAACGTATTCCTAAGCTTAATGCACGAAAACAATAAGAGATTAGCTCAAGGAGTACTAAGAAAGGTGCTAACGGCAGTGGGACTCCCGCAGGTAATAAGAAGCTAAAAAAATGAAGCCCATGTCTTTGAAATCCAACGATCGTAATGCCTATAAAAATGGAAAATGAAAGAGCCAAAGTAATGAGAAAATGACTTGTCACTGTGAAGCTAAAGGGTATCATACCCTGGGGATTACGAAATAACGAAAAAGTAAAACTGACCGAGATGCGAGGGAAAAACTTTTGTTTCACATTTCCGGAAAGACCACCTATTTGTTCGTTTACCAGGTTCAGCACGAAATCATAAATAAGCTCGACCAAGGATTGCCATGCATTTGGCACTGACTTTCCACCTCCCTTTTTCGTAACAACAAAAAAAAGAAAAACGACCAAAACGACAGTGAGCAGCATATACAAGACTGAAATTGTAAATGTAAAATAAAAGTTGCCCACATGAAGATCAATTATTGGGTAAATGACAAATTGATCCAATGGGGTTTCCAAAAAAGCTGATTCGAAGCACTTAGAACGCTACCCGGCGGGGAGTCTTCGGCCCTCCATATTTCGTTATAAAAATTAACAAAGCCCGCGTTCCAAGTGAAGCTTTCGCACCCCTTGAAATGTAAATCTGCGAAAGTCTCCCTTAGAGACGGGAAAGAATCCACGCCCAGAAACTGGTTACAAAACCAGGTAACATCGTATGCAGGTGGCAAAGCCAATTCTGCCTGTTGCATGTATGATTCTACCATTTTTGTGATTTCAAAAAGCAAAGCCTCTGTATTTCCGGGCGCAATTCCATACATATTTAAAAGGAGGTTCATGTCTTTCAAGGTAGGTGCCTCCACCCCTTCCAAAAACCGGTTCACAAGTTGCGGATCCAACGCAGGTTGGGAAAATTAAAAATAAAAGAATGGACGTGAGAGACGCTTTGTGCTGTTTGTGTTATGAAATCGAATTTGTTCATCTCCAGGTAACTCCATCTTTTTCAGCTCTGCTCGCTCACTTTTGAAAGGAAAGGAGACTGATCTTGACGTCGGCGTTTGTTTTTCCAACGAAACGAATATTTTTTGGATTGAGATTTCACATAAGCATTGCACAATGATCCGCATTAGGCGGGGAGCAGCAATGATACCGCTGGCCGGGAATAAGTACCTATCCCTCTACTACTTACTATGTTTTTCGTTCTATTGAAATCCTGCGTCGAGCCGATGTTTCATTGATCGATACCGGGCACATCCATCACATCAACTATTTCACTTTTCATATGCATTTATTGACGGACCGGTAAACTAGACCCGAAAAACTCCTATTTTTAAAACGAAAGACCCATCACAAAATTATGGCGCAACGCTATGACGAGCGTTCTCACAGGCCGGCACCTCGATGCATCCGTCTCAAGAGTTGTACACCTTACATCACTAGTAGAAAACAGGGCTATGGTCCAGGCCGGCTCAGCCCATTAGTCCCGGTTCAGTGTAGAACCGGGACTAATGTGGGCATTGGTCCCGGTTCGTGAGCCCAGGGGGGCGGCCGTACCACGTGGGCCATTGGTCCCGGTTCGTCTGGACCTTTTGGTCCCGGTTGGTGGGAAGAACCGGGACCAATGGGCCTCGCTCCTGGCCCACCACCATTGGTCCCGGTTGGTGGCCTGAACCGGGACCAAAGGCTCACCTTTAGTCCCGGTTCTTGCCACAAACCAGGACCAATGAGGTGCCTATATATACCCTCGCCCGCGAGCAGAGCACTCCAGCGCTCTGTTTTTCTCTGGCCGGCTAGGGGAGGGGTTTGTGGTGCTCTAGCTCACCTCCTATGCACATGAGGTGTTCGATGAAATGCCCGAGCCACACTACTTAAACTTTCTCCTCTCGAAGCTCGACCTCCAAGCTCCATTTTCCTCGAGATTTGTCTAGATTTAGCGGTCCGTCACGCCCCGTCCCCGTCTTCACCGCCGTCGATCACCCGCGCTGATCTCATCACCGACACCACCGTGGTGAGCCTCTTGTTCTTATCTTCTTTCTGAAAGGAAAAATATTCTTACTTGTCTGTTTAGATAGATACTTGTATAATTTTCTTACATTTACTATTGCATCTTATATAGTGCGATGGTCTTGGTATCCGCCCCCGTCGGCCCTCGTCCTGTCTATGATTCGGATTTGGTATGTATATTATCTTCATAACTATTGGTTCATTTATTGTTTATGAAAATTATGCCGACCAACGTGACATAGATTTTATTTATCTAGGATGTATGTGAATCGGAAATGCCAACCGACCCTATTGTCGAGAGTTAAATTTAGTTGAAGAAGAAAACAATTTGTTGAAGGAAAAAATAAAAAAAATTGAGGAGGAGAAGATGATATTGGAGTTGCATGTTGCGGATGTCGTCGATGATCACAAGATCAAGATGGATGCAATGAGCTTGAAGATTAGAAAGATTAGAAAATATGCCATTCATACCGAGGCTTGGTATCATTATGCCGTTGGATCAATTGTTACCTTGGTTGCGATTATGATCACATTTGTTTTCGCATTGAAATGTTTTACATAGTTTTAATTAATTAGATGCTCTGGAGAGCTATATGTTTTTAGATGAGAACTATGTATGCACTTTGGTTTTAATGTGATGATGAACTTCTATTAATTTGGACACTTAATTATATATAATGCACGCAGATGAACCGGCAATGGATGTACGGTGACATACACACCCGCGAGTACATTAAGGGCGTGCATGAGTTTCTCGATGCGGCTGAGGCAAACAAGCAGGATGGTTTTATGTGTTGTCCATGCACTGAATGTGGGAATACGAGGTCTTACTCTAACCGGAAAATCCTTCACTCCCACCTTCTTTACAAGGGTTTCATGCCACACTATAATGTTTGGACGAGGCACGGAGAAATAGGGGTTACGATGGAAGACGGCGAAGAAGAAGAGTACGATGACAACTATGTGCCCCCTGAATACGGTGATGCTGCAACGGGGGGAGCTGGTGAAGATCAAGAGGAACCAGACGATGTGCCCAATGATGCTGCCACGGGTGAAGCTGCTGAAGATAAAGAGGAACCAGACGATGTGCCCGATGATGATGATCTCCGCCGGGTCATTGTCGATGCAAGGACACAATGCATTAGTCAAAAGGAGAAGCTGAAGTTCGATCGCATGTTAGAGGATCACAAAAAAGAGTTATACCCCAATTGCGAAGATGGCAACACAAAGCTCGGTACCGTACTGGAATTGCTGCAGTGGAAGGCAGAGAATGCTGTGGCTGACAAAGGATTTCAGAAGCTACTGAAAATATTGAAGAAGAAGCTTCCAAACGATAACGAATTGCCCGACAGTACATACGCAGCAAAGAAGGTCGTATGCCCTCTAGGATTGGAGGTGGAGAAGATACATGCATGCCCTAATGACTGCATCCTCTACCGCGGTGCCTACAAGGATCTGAACGAATGCCCGGTATGCGGTGCGTTGCGGTATAAGATCAGACGAGATGACACTGGTGATGTTGACGGCGAGCCCCTCAGGAAGAGAGTTCCTGCGAAAGTGATGTGGTATGCTCCTATAATACCACGGTTGAAACGTCTGTTCAGAAACGAAGAGCATGCCAAGTTGATGCGATGGCACAGTGAGAACCGAAAGAAAGATGGGAAGTTGAGAGCACCCGGTGACGGGTCGCAGTGGAGAAAAATCGAGAGAAAGTACTGGGATGAGTTTGCAAAGGACCCAAGGAATGTATGGTTTGCTTTAAGCGCGGATGGCATTAATCCTTTCGGGGAGCAGAGCAGCAATCACAACACCTGGCCCGTGACTCTATGTATGTATAACCTTCCTCGTTGGATGTGCATGAAGCGGAAGTTCATTATGATGCCAGTTCTCATCCAAGGCCCTAAGCAACCCGGCAACGAAATTGATGTGTACCTAAGGCCATTAGTTGAAGAACTTTTACAGCTGTGGAATGGAAACGGTGTACGTACGTGGGATGAGCACAGAGAGGAGGAATTTAACCTTAAGGCGTTGCTGTTCGTGACCATCAACGATTGGCCCGCTCTCAGTAACCTTTCAGGACAGACAAACAAAGGATACCACGCATGCACGCACTGTTTAGATGACACTGAAAGTATATACCTGGACAAATGCAGGAAAAATGTGTACCTGGGCCATCGTCGATTTCTTCCGACCAACCATCAATGTCGAAAGAAAGGCAAGCATTTCAAAGGCGAGGCAGATCACCGGAAGAAGCCCGCCATGCGCACCAGTGATCACGTGCTTGCTATGGTCAATGATTTACACTACGTAATCTTTGGAAAGGGTCCCGGTGGACTAGCTGTTCCGAATGACGCTGAGGGACACGCACTGATGTGGAAGAAGAAATCTATATTTTGGGACCTACCCTACTGGAAAGACCTAGAGGTCCGCTCCTCAATCAACGTGATGCACGTGACGAAGAACCTTTGCGTGAACCTGCTAGGCTTCTTGGGCGTGTATGGGAAGACAAAAGATAAACCTGAGGCACGAGAGGACCTGCAACGTTTGCACGAAAGAGACAGCATGCCTCCGAAGCAGTATAAAGGTCCTGCCAGCTACGCTCTTACGAAAGAAGAGAAAGAAATCTTCTTTGAATGCCTGCTCAGTATGAAGGTCACGACTGGCTTCTCGTCGAATATAAAGGGAATAATAAATATGCCATAGAAAAAGTTTCAGAACCTAAAGTCTCATGACTGCCACGTGATTATAACGCAACTCCTTTCGGTTGCATTGACGGGGCTTCTACCGGAAAACGTCCGATTAGCCATTGTGAAGCTATGTGCATTCCTCAATGCAATCTCTCAGAACGTGATCGATCCAGAAATCGTACCAAGGCTAAGGAGTGATGTGGCGCAATGTCTTGTCAGTTTCGAGCTGGTGTTCCCACCATCCTTCTTCAATATCATGACGCACGTCCTAGTTCATCTAGTCGACGAGATTGTCATCCTGGGGCCCGTATTTCTACACAATATGTTCCCCCTTGAGAGGCTCATGGGAGTCCTAAAGAAATATGTCCGTAACCGCGCTAGGTCAGAAGGAAGCATCTCCATGGGCCATCAAACAGAGGATGTTATCGGGTTTTGTGTTGACTTCATTCCTGGCCTTAACAAGATAGGTCTCCCTAAATCGCGGTATGAGGGGACACTGACTGGAAAAGGCACTCTTGGAAGAGACTCAATAATATGCAGGGACGGATATTCTTGGTCTCAAGCACACTACACAGTTCTACAGAACTCTACCTTGGTGACCCCGTATGTCGATGAACACAAGAACAGTCCGCGCTCCAAACACCCGGAGCAGTGCGACGACTGGATTACATGTGAACACAACACGACTTTCAGCAGTTGGTTGGAAACACGTCTCAGAGGTGACAACACTGTTTGTGATGAGTTGTACTTGTTGTCCAGGGGACCATCTTTAACTGTATTGACTTACAAAGGATACGAGATAAATGGGAATACATTTTACATGATCGCCCAAGATCAAAAGAGCACCAACCAAAACAGCGGTGTCCGCTTTGATGCAGCAACCGAGAGCGGAAAGGACACATATTATGGTTACATAGTGGACATATGGGAACTTGACTACGGACCTGATTTTAAGGTCCCTTTGTTTAAGTGCAAATGGGTCAATCTGTTAGGCGGCGGGGTACAGGTAGACCCACAGTACGGAATGACAGCAGTGGATCTGAAAAATCTTGGGTACACTGACGAACCGTTCGTCCTAGCCAATGATGTGGCACAGGTTATCTATGTGAAGGACATGTCTACCAAACCGAGAAAAAGAAAAGATAAGGAAGCGAATACATCATACGATGAGCCAAAGCGCCACATAGTTCTTTCAGGAAAAAGGGACATCCTGGGAATGGACGGCAAGACAGACATGTCTGAAGATTATGAAAAGTTTCATGAAATTCCTCCCTTCAATGTCAAGGCTGACCCAAGCATCCTGATAAACAATGAAGATTATCCATGGTTACGGCGCAATAAGCAAATGACACAAGCAAAGAAAAAGTGAAGACTTTCTCCCGCAATAAGCAAATGCTATGTGGGTGAACAATATGAAGTATGTAACTAACAACATTCACAATTTTATTTTATTACCATCATTTGTGTTGAGTTCCATTCATTCATATATATATGTATTGACCTGGCCCCTTCTTTAAATTAGATGTTTCGGAAGCGGGATGAACTCCTAGCACCAGCTCGCATGCGAGGAATTCAAGAGGAATTGGCGGCATTCTTTCTTGACCACGTGATCCCTGAAGACGGAGAATTCTATGTTAACCCTGAGTCCGTATGATTATATTTGTAAGAGATAATTACTGTATATATGTAGCCGGTAGTGTCAGATAGATATATGAGAACTTGTTGTTCGACCAATCTCTCGGAGAAGGAGAGGTGGTCGATATCACTTCTCTCTGTATATATGCATATATGTTCATGACGATCTTCTGTTTCCTTCGTTTGCTTACTAGCTAGCTAGCGTGTCTAGTCCTCTCTATATACGTATGTATAGTACATAGCGTCGACCAAGCACAGACATAACAGAGGACACTTCTCTCTATTAATTATAACTAGCTAACACAATATATGAAACACCTAAATTAACCCCCTAAAACCCCCAACCTCCCCCCCTTTCAAAAAAAAAAACAAAAACCCCAGCCACAGAACTGCTGACGCGTGGATGCCTATTGGTCCCGGTTGGTGCCACCAACCGGGACCAAAGGCCCTCCACGTGGGCAGTGCGCAGAGCCCAGTCAGGAGACCCTTTGGTCCCGGTTGGTGGCACCAACCGGGACCAAAGGGTCTCCTGACTGGGCTCTGCGCACTGCCCACGTGGAGGGCCTTTAGTCCCGGTTCTGGATTGAACCGGGACTAAAAGGGGGAGGTATTAGTACCGACACTTTAGTCCCGGTTCCTGAACCAGGACTAAATGCCCTTACGAACCGGGACTATAGGCCCTTTTTCTACCAGTGCATGTGCTTCACGCCACAATCTCTCACTTTCTGCTCCTCCATCTGTCTCCATCATATAATCGATCTCACCTCTCATGTCTGAGTGAAAAAACCATATTTGTTAGTATATATCAAGGCCGAGAGGACACGTTCATTCACATTTCATTCTAGCACTGACGACTCCAGCCCTATCTATCCCTAGAAGCAAATGGACCCTAGAAGCAAATGGAGTAAGTCCGATGGAACACTCGGATTGGAAAAGATAATTATACTTATAGGCATGGATGAAAAAAAACCGGAAGTCTTGGCTGTATGACAAATGCTCAAATAATTGAGCTGCGTACTCAGATCCAAACGATCAAGAAAGGATCCCAGACTGCTCAAGATTATCTGTGCAGGATCAAATTCCAGTCTGATCAACTTGCAGCAGCAGGAGAACCTGTGACAGACAAAGATCTTGTCTTGTACACACTTGGTGGATTAGGCAGAGACAGCCACTGATCAGATTCAGCTGACCTCAGAGGGGACTGAGATGGTGGAGAATAGCCACCAAGGAGAGCGACAGAAGACATCATATCCAAGGACCAAGAGAGCAGCAAATAAGATGAAATGTAAGTCACCAGTCAAAGCCATGAGGAAGAGCTCAAGGATTCAGGACACTGGGCTGACCATCCAGGAGAAGGCGACACAGAGGATATCACAAAAGAATCTGGAAGGTAATCCCTCTTGCTCCAAAAAAGCTTTTGCTATCCTAAACGCTGTCGCTAATACATATTATTATGAGATTGCTTCCAAAAAGTAATATGAAACTAAAAGGATCCAATGAAGAACCGGGGAATAGCTTATATCAAGTCCTTCTCTATGACTTGCCGAATAGACTTATTCGCAGCCATACACTGTCTTATTTAAAAGAGTCCCCTGTCTCGTGAACGATCGAACTTGGTAAACTTTGAAATAATCGTTTAGATAGCATTAGCCGCTTTTCTTCCTTTTCTCTGCCAGTCTTTCAAGTTCTCATCCTCCCAGAAAAGAAGGGAAAGTCTTCTTACTAGCTAGCTTTTATATCTCGCGAATAGGGAGTTAAGGAGTGTAACTATAACCTATTTGTCACAAAGTTCAATACTCTCTAGAGGAGGTAAATCAATGGATACGGGTAC
The DNA here is from genome assembly GCF_056163025.1 of Triticum urartu. NCBI lineage: Eukaryota > Viridiplantae > Streptophyta > Magnoliopsida > Poales > Poaceae > Triticum > Triticum urartu. The sequence continues at coordinate 707,786,566 of NC_141879.1, read as the reverse complement.
GCCTGGTTGAAGCAGCCCCTACACTTCTATGGGTTGTTCCAGCCTCTGCTAGTGGGTGGTTTTTCATTTCTACAACAGGTGCTTGGTTCAAAAAAAGCTTATGAGTTGAGTTCGTCCTCAGCTACGGATTGGGGGAAGCATTCTCAGATTACTTGACTTGCTGCTAGCTTAGAGGAGAGAAAAAAAATCCCGCTTTCATTTACCTTTAAGTCTGAGAGAAGGCTTTTTCTTTCTATTAAAAGATCACAAATCAGAGGGGTGATCAGTCCTCTTTCAATCCTTCATCTTCTTATGAGTAGCCGCCACAGGGGGTCCTCAGTCTGAATCCTCCACTAGCATTGGACCAACAGTCAGTCTAGCTCTCGCTCTTATCCAATTTCCTTATCCTTTCAGGGCAAGGTCGGAGTAGTAGGAAAATACAATTTCTTTTGTTGCATGCGGACCCACTTGTCAGACTGAAGAAATTGAAGCTAAATGACAATCTTAACCTACTTGCTTACAGGATCCTTAAGAAACTGTGGACTTTTGCACCTTTCTGTCTAGCTTGAGTTATCTTTTAGTTCTCTCCCCTCGGCAAAGTGGATAGGAAAGAGTCTTGCTTCCATTCCACTAGCCAAGAATAAGGAGAGTGACTTTCTCTTTTGAACCTCTTAAGCTGACTTGAAAAAAAAAGTGGTACACCCCTCAGAGATATAGGGACCGCCATGCTCGTCCACTTTCTTGATAAATGACTCGATGCATTTTCTCTTCCTTGCCGCTGAGACTGAGACATATCAAAATGATCTATTACTAAAAGGAGATTGGGATCATCCTGTGGTTACCGGATGATGGGAATAACTAAGGATAAATTTGGAAATGAGCACGAAATGTCTATAAATGAATTTTCTCATTATTCGTTATTTCCGGGTCTTTTCATTGCATTCACTTACAACAAGAAACAACCACCAGCGTTTGGTGCAGCACTTGCATTTTGGTGCATTCTTCTTCCTTTCCTTGGTCTTTCGTTCCGTCATATTCCAAATAACTTATCTAATTACAATGTATTAACCGCTAATGCACCTTTTTTTATCAAATCTCAGGGACATAGTCTAATCATGAGGGTAGTATTTTATCATGGTGTTGGATCCCAAGTTTTTATGGATTCCTTTTTTGTTACCGGGGTCGACCCCAAAGCCATAATGTCTCAAAATGAAGAGGCTATAGAGAAACTTTGATTTTTTTCCTTTGTCTCGAACTTCGTGAAGAACTCCATTCTATCTCTCCAACAAAAAAGTCGGGCTGCGCCCCAGTTGTACACTCCCTTCGTTCGGACAACCCTTGTTGATTCTGAACTTCGTTGGAGAATGAGCTTTGCTCTTCTGGGCGCTGGGCGCTCCCGTGGTTCGCGAGAAGGAAAAAGGACTAATCTTTTGTTACATCTGGCACGAGATGAAAAAGAGAGAGCTTCGTCTATCGATGAACAGCAGATTGACGGAGCTCTTGGCATTGCTTTGTTTTTCTCTCCTTTCCTATCAGCGAGTTCCGAACCTTTTGTTCGAAATTTCTTCGTTCGTACCGAACCGCTTGCAATCAAATCCAGTTCCACAAGATCCTATATCAGCTATACATCCTCCTTGCATTTATGCCGGAGATGTCGCCAGTGCTATGGGCTTTGGGTTATGTAGATCAAAAATGATGAATGGGATTGTGGCACTCCACTCGCCGCCAATGCGAAAGGATGCCGCCGAAAAGAATGGAACGCTGCTTCGCTCTGCTGGATGCGTCAGATCCCATATAAGAAGCTCGCTCTTTACCCGATCATTCAAACATTTTGTGGGCGGTGCGCCTGCTCTATTGTTGCGTAGCAATAGAAGCCTGCTCATGCTGCTTCGGCGGCGCTTTTTCGCCTTCTCTTCGCTTTGGACAGGAGCGCTAATGGACACGGGGAGGGAGCAGGCGAAGCGTGTCGTTCGTAATGGAAAGAAAGACACCACTACTTCGCCTCTTTGTTGGACCGCCAGCGCGAACACGGTGGTCTCTGACCAGGACCAGGAACCAATTCGAATTTGGATCTTGACATGTCGGTTGTTTTTAACCGTAGGCATCTCGCCACGAAGTTGGTGGGCTCATCATGAATTAGGTCGGGGTGGCTGGTGGTTTCGGGATCCCGTAGAAAATGCGTCTTTTATGCCTCGGGTATTAGCCACAGCTCGTATTCATTCAGTAATTCTACCCCTTCTTCATTCTTGGACCTCGCTTCTGAATATTTTGACTCTTCCATGCTGTGTCTTAGGAACCTTTTCAATACGGTCCGGATTGCTAGCTCCCGTTCATAGTTCCGCTACAGACGATACACGAGGAAGATTTTTATGGCGGTTCTTCCTTCTAATTACAGGCATATCCCCTACGTCACTCGGCTCGCGCGCAAGATGAAGCAGGAGGCATCGGTCCGTAGAACCTATAAAAAGAGATGGTTGTGGCGCGAAGTACTCTTGTGCACCTACGTCACTCGGCTCGCGCGCAACCCCTCCCCGTTATGTTATGTTATGGAAGAATTTAGCTTCTTGCTGGGCTGGTTATTCAGAGCCAGCAACTGGCTGCCGGATTTCGTCCCGTCCGTTGCGCTTCGGAAGTCACTCTGGCGTGGCGCTGCTGGATACTTCTGATCAATAGGAATAGGAGGAAAAAAAAGCTTATGATGAGCATCTATTGGAGTCGATCATTTCCAAGATCTAATTCTAGTTTCTTATTATGTAGCGGAAATGCCTCACAATCTTCAGTTTTACGCTTACGCTTAAGGGAAGAAATGTTCTTGGTGGATGCAGGCCCTGGTACCCCCAAAATTTGTATGCAAGATGAGCTTATAGGACTGCCAATCAAGCGAGCCACCACGTTTGAGAATAAGGTGGGATCCAAGAATGTAGTGGCTGGTGAATCACTGATCAAAAAGCGGATTTTTGAGAGATTCTTCATCGATCTAGTGGCCGGTGAATCACTGATCAAAGAGCGAGCAGCCGCCAGGTTTAATGATTTTGTGGGATCCCTGGATGTAGCGGCTGGCGAACCGCTTCTTCTTCCACAAAGATTCAGACAAAACCGAGCTTGGATAGAACTGAAGAAGATTTGGCGAACGAAGAAAAAGGTAAAAGGGTTTATTATAAAAAATTCAAAGGAGGTTATTCAGTAGCCATCGCAGGTTTCATTACTTTTCTTCCATTCAAAAAAGCTCTTCTAAAAAAAAGGATAGCGAATGATCGATTCACCATTGATAGCATTAACCCTAAAAGGAGGGATATTGTGATAATAGCGGCAGATCAAACAAGAACTTGATGAAAAGATAGAAAAAAATTATGAAAAATCCGAAGCCCACCTCAATCCATTTTGTTGAGGATCTTGCACTTATTCTGGCCCTATATTTACATAGCCAAGAAAGGCTCTGGCGATCATGCGTGACTGCCAGAGCGCCTATCGCCCTGGCACGGCACTCTAAAATGCATGTTGGGTTGGGCCAGCAAGAAGACTTCGACTAGGGAGACGAAGAATGGAATTGAAGAAGGCAGCATAGTCTAAGATAACAGAATGGAACACCAACCAACAAGTGGTGGATTTGGATGGAGTCTCGCAGAAGAAGAGTACGCGCGCTAGCGCGCCCCAAGACGTCAGTCCTTTTTGTGCTTGCTGGCCAAGGTCAGTTTACTGAATCCCCCTTCCAAACACCAACCCAATCTCCATTCCTTGATGAGAAATGAGCAAGACCATATGTTTCTCAAAAATATAGCCCCTATATAAACCTAGCCCTTACTACCCGAACTTCTTACCTTGAAATAGGACTAACTGCCCGAACCCGCTTGCTTATCTTCTACGATCTAATTAAGTTAAGCAGTGGTTATTTTTTTTAAGTGACTAGAACTTCTATCAACTACTATTCTAGCACCCAGCTGTGCCATGTGTTTATTCTATTCTATTCTATTCTTCAGGTATTCCTTTGAATAACTCATCTTTTCAGGTAAGAAAATTTGAAGATCTTCTTAGTCAGCCTATCTGTATTCTTATCCTCTAGTGCGGATCCAATCAGATTTTATAAAGCCAAGGCCTGACATCCATTGTGGGGATCATCTTTTATCGGGAGACATGGCCTGGTGGTTTCTGATCGAGATTCCTAATCAATAGGGAGAAGAGCTCTTCGCATGATCTGGTCCTACCTTTTGTCTACGCTATTTTTTTGTCCCTTCTCAGCTGCTGTCCTTACTCCGGATAAACTGGAACACATTGATTCTGTTCGTTCCTGCCCTTCGCTTCAGGCCATAGTGCTTCTGAATTATTTCTATACCCCTTTGATGATGCAGCCTCTGACTCTCGTGGGTAAACTCCTACTTGATTAGTTAGAACTTCTCTGTCTCAACTCGTGGACCTATCTATCTTCTTCTTTTTAAGAGATAGGGGTTTGCTATTCTCACGGATTGCTCATATTTATTTACCCCATTGAATAGTTTTTGCCTTGTTTCAGCCCTTCCTTCATCTGAACCTTCCAAGTACTAATCTATCTTTATGGGGAAGACCCTTCATCTGACCTCCGGGCTACCCTGTCAATTGTAATGAGGACGTAAGCCCCCTAGGTCTTCCTCTTCCTTCTAAACTAATTGCTTTCGCTTGACTCTTCCAGTAAAAAAGTATACTGAGTGGTTGAAGGAAAGCGAAAAGGAATGGCTTTTTCATGTACCAGATCCGGTGAGCCAGACATCAAGCAAAAATGGACATACAATCAAAGAGTAAGGAGCAGTTATTTGCAATGACGGGTGGATTGGTCAGAGCTGCAAGGAGAGACTCGGTTATGGCGCGATAAAGAGCTTGCTTCAATGCTCGGATTCAGGTAGAGTGTAAGAGCAGTAGCATATTCCTAGGAGAGCTTTGTACTTGAAATTAGTAGTCCCGGTAGTTGGAAAAAAGCTCTGAATACAGATTCAAAGCATCAAGATAGGGAGTCCTATCATTAGTTGGGCAGTCATAGCAATTTAAGTAGAAAGCTTGCTTCGGTATCAGATCATTCAACTAAAGCTGTCAGGCCGGGTAGGCTTTGAGGAACATTGGGGGTTCCTTATGTTGTGACTGAGCAGATATGTCTATTGTGCCTGGCAAAAACAGATTTGCAAGGAGTTTGCCAAAGGCTTTCTCATTTGGAAAAAACAATTTCAAGTATATTTCCCTTCTCCATTCTCTGCTCGGATGATTGCCGCTTGTGTGAATTTCATTGCTGTGGGTCCCGTGTGTGCTCGAATAAGATTGTTTTAGGATTCTATTTAGTTGAATTTCTTGACTCCGCGGTGCTGGTTATCGAGTTTATGGCGCCGCCGACCATCCAAAAAGTCAAAGATGGCGTCGGCATTTACTTATTATGCTCTCTTCTAATAGTGGTCCCTTGGTATTCAGGTTGTAAAATCCTGATAGGAAAGTCGACTGTTATACCTTGTTTTTGTAATGGCCTATCTTCTTTAAAAAGCCGAAAGATAAGGATTTCGCAAAACTTTTGCGTTCCTTTTTCTTTGAAAAGAAAACCTTACCATTTTTGGGCCGCTGTTACCATTTCCATTTCCTGAACCTAAACCTAACTAATACTTAGTTGTTTCCATTTCCTCATCTGGTGATAGATCCTCATCTTCTTCTGGCTCAAATCCCTTTTTCATATCCAGGGCAGGCTTTAGGTACGCTTTAGTTTGAAATCATTAAAGATATGCTCGACCTCGTTTATGTCCATGGTATCATCGTACGTACCTTCTACTATCAACCAGATGAGATAGGGCTTTGAAAGGTCAGAGTCAGTCTCCTCTTTTTCTTTTAGGTCGTTTAGCAGTTCCCCAACCAGCTTTCTCCCCGAGAAAGCCTTCCTGAGAATCAAAGAAAAAGGTTTGAAGGTTGATCTCTGGGATCAGTGATAGTTCGGAACCAGCAAAGGGAGGCTGAAAAGCCGTAGTGCTAACGCACGCCCTGTAGTTTTGAAGCTAAAAAGACAGCAGCGAGCTCCGCGTCGAAAAGCGAAGCGAGCCGCGCTAGCGCGCTACTCTTCCTTTATGAGCGAGACTCTATCCAGATCTACTGATCTAAGAACTCCGCGAGCGAACTGAGAGAGCCATGAGGCGCCTATCGGCAAGGCTTGGAAAAGCCTTAAGTTTAGGCTCCCTTCCTTCACTGAACTGATTCACCCGGGTCCAAACCTGCTGAGCTAGCTAATTTTTCCTTTAAGAGATCTCGGCTCTTCGAAATGATTGGGGAGAGCCCCGCCTCCTCTTGGTTGGTGCCGGGCCCGAGAGTGATGGGACTACTTCCTTAAAGAGCCTTTCGTTCGGGCAGGCAGGAGGGGCCCTAATCTATCAATTGAGGGAGCAAAAAACAGGCTTTGCTCCCCCTTTTTTAAATGAAGAAAGAAAGAAGGGTCGAAGTTTAGACCGCTCACAGTAGTTCTACCCATAGAAAAGATCATGAAAGAGGCAATCAGAATGGTACCCGAATCCATTTACGATCCCGAGTTTCCAGACACATCGCACTTCTGCTCGGGTCGAGGCTGCCACTCGGCCCTCAGACGGACCAAAGAAGAGTGGGGAACCTCTCGCTGGTTTTTGGAATTCGACATCAGGAAGTGTTTTCACACCATCGACCGACATCGATTCATCTCAATCTTGAAGGAAGAGATCGACGATTCCAAGTTCTTTTACCCCACTCAGAAAAAGTTTTCTGCTGGACGACTCGTAGGGGGTGAGAAGGGCCCTGAGTCCATCCCAAACAGTGTACTACTATCGGCCCTACCAGGCAATATCTACCTACACAAGCTCGATCAGGAGATAGGGAGGATCCGGCAGAAGCACAAAATTCCTCTTGTAGTGAAAATAAGATCGGTTCTATTAAGAATAGGTCGTCGTATTGATGACCAAGAAAAGTATGGAAAAGAAGCAAGCTTCAACGCTCCCCAAGACAATAGAGCCCTCATAGTGGGGAGGGTAAAGAGCATCCAACGCAAAGTGACCTTTCATTCCCTTGTTTCATCGTGGCACACCCCCCCACAAGCACCCCCAGGCGAAGGGGAGACCAGAAAACGCGTTTCGTTTTCCCCCCTTCAGCGGCCCTAGCCGCCTTCCTTAACAAGCCCTCGAGCCTCCTTTGCGTCGCCTTCCTCATAGAAGCCGCTGGGTTGACCCTGAAGGCCGAATTCAATGGTAGAGAAGGCTTTAATAAGAATTTGGCCATGAGAGACCTTCTGAAGTATTGCAAAAGAAGGGGCCTGCTGATAGAGCTGGGCGGGGAGGCGATACTAGTTATCAGGTCAGAGAGAGGCCTGGCCCGTAAGCTGGCCCCCTTTAAAAGCCATTCCTTATTAATAAGGATTTGTTACGCGCGATATGCCGACGACTTACTGCTGGGAATCGTGGGTGCCGTATTTCTTCTCCTAGAAATACAAAAACGTATCACCCACTTCCTACAATCCGGTCTGAACCTTTGGGTAGGCTCCGCAGGATCAACAACCATAGCTGCACGGAGTACGGTAGAATTCCTCGGTACAGTCATTCGGGAAGTCCCCTCGAGGACGACTCCCATACGATTCTTGCGAGAGCTGGAGAAGCGTCTACGGGTAAAGCACCGTATCCATATAACTGCCTGCCACCTATGCTCCGCCATCCATTCCAAGTTTAGGGACCTAGGTTATAGTATCCCTATCAAAGAGCTGACGAAGGGGATGAGCGGAAGAGGTCGTCTACTGGACGCGGTTCAACTAGCGGAGACTCTTGGAAAAGATGGACTAAAAAGTCCCCAAGTTAGCGTATTATGGGGGACCATCAAGCACATCCGGGAAAGATCGAGGGGGATCTTGTTGTTGCATAGCTCAGGTCAGAGCAAGGTGCCATCAGGCGTTCAACAGGCAGTCTCACGATCGGGCATGAGTGTCCTGAAGAAGAAATTGTATACTCCCTTTGGTCGGAAGGCGGCGGGGGAAGGAAGGGGACACTGGGCGGGATCTTTCAGCAGCGAATTCCCCATACAGATAGAGGCGCCTATCAAAAAGATACTCCGAAGGCTTTGGGATCGAGGTCTCATTAGCCGAAGAAGACCCAGGCCAATCCACGTGGCCTCTTTGACCAACGTCAGCGACAGAGACATAGTAAATTGGTCCGCGGGCATCGCGATACGTCCTCTGTCCTACTACATGTGCTGCGACAACCTTTACCAAGTCCGAACGATTGTCAACTACCAGATCCGCTGGTCCGCTATATTCACCCTAGCCCACAAGCACAAATCTTCAGCGCGGAATATAATCCTAAAGTACCCCAAAGACTCAAATATAGTCAATCAAGAAGGTGGTAAGACCCTTGCTGAGTTCCCAAACAGCATAGAGCTTGGGAAGCTCGGACTCGGTCAAGATCCGAACAACGACGGAGCACTCAACTACATGTTTAATAAGTAGTTGTCTTTTTCTATTTGGATTTTAGCGAACAGGCGTTTACATGAGATTAGTTGAGTAGGCTTGCCTTATCTGCTATAAGATAGCTAGTTGTGGGGCTTTCGAAAAAAAAGGCTGAAGGCTTCGCTATCGCTCATGGCTTGTATTGTAGTCGTAGTCTTGTAGTCGGCCCTCCATGCCTCTTTAGTCCATCTAATCCTGAGGCCTTTTTCCTTCATTCATTTTGCGGTAGCGTACGCGTCAGAAAAATAGAACCTTTCCGGCCCAGAAGATCGCTGCTTCGCTTCTGGCGACTAGCTTCTACCCACAATGGCTAAAGCTACCTTGAACCAATCAATGAATGAATGATTCGTAACCCCCATGGGTTCGAGGACCCGTTGGTCAAAGGAAAAGGGGGGTCCATATTCCAGGACGGAGCCGTATGAGGCGAGAGTCTCACGTACGGTTCCTTTGAGAAGGGTGTGATACCACCACCTATCAGGCCCGACGAGCGGTCCACGGAGCTGCATCCCTACTCACCCGGTCTATGCACATCGCTCTTTCCAGGAGGTTGGCTGCCTATCCTAGATCTTCCCATTTCCAAGAAGATCCCTTGTTCGATCTGGTTTAGTATCAAGGTTCTTCTTTTTCTGTTTCTATATATATGGGTCCGTGCAGCATTTCCACGATATCGTTATGATCAATTAATGGGACTTGGCCGGAAAGTGTTCTTGCCTCTATCATTAGCTCGGGTAGTCCCCGTTTCAGGTGTTTCAGTCACCTTTCGATGGCTCCCTTAATGTATGTGCCAGGAAGTTTCTTCTGAAGGGGGCTACTCCCCGAAAATGCCCCGCCCCTTGTTCGTTTGTCGTTGGGGATTCATTGCTCGTTCTGCGGTTATAAGTAACGTAGCCAGCCTAATTTCTAGAATAGGGCTGCGGGCAGGAGGGCTTTGTTTGTGCAATCTTGCTCGCAACACCCTCTCCTCCGGCGAACCTGCGATCGCCGCCTCTAACTGAATGCTCAACTGAGGTCGTGTACAACAACCTTAACCGCACAAGCCTGGGCTGGGCCTACCCCCATCCCTAGAGGAGCCGTATGAGGCGGAAGCTCCACGTACGGTTTTGAAGCCGAGCCTTTCCAGCAATGGGGCCTAGGGACCGATATGATGATTGGTTTAGGCAGGGCGGCCGGCCTACTATGGGCACCTGTAGGGATTAGTGCGTGAGACCGCGATCCACAAACTGACGCATGGGACTCACCCTTGACTTGAGAATGGAAGAAGGGAAACATAGCATGTCACAAGAGCGAGGCGAGGGGGCTCCGCCCTACAGCGAGAGGGACACCTCGCGAGCCGGGCTTTGGAGATGAGGCCTTTTGGCGAAGCCAAGTCAATTTCGGGCCACCAAACCATGCAACTGAGGAAAAGGCCCTATGGAGTAAAGGGAAGCGTGTACGTTGTCACACTCCCCGCCCTCCAAACATGCCTAGAGGATGGGCCAGACGCAGCAGAGCGACGCCCCAGGAGCGGATTCCCCACGAGCAGGGGGACAGGAGACGGCCATCTCGAGGCACATCACGGCCTACAGGCAACACTGGGGAGACCCAGGAAGGTAACCCGATTGGGAGTCAGAGGATCCATAGTACCCACAGCCTCCCGGACTTCATATTCATCATTTTCTAAAGGAAGGGTAAGGGATCTCTTTTCTGCAACGGAAAAAAAATAAGCTCCGCTTATTTGACTCGGCACAACCTAACGATACATCCAATACCAATGATCTGTGCCTACCGATACGATACTCCTCCAAAAAATTGACTATATAAAGAGCTAGTGTCAATAAAAAGGCTAATGACAGAGAAGAGTCAATCTCCTTTACTCCTCCCGACACCTCAAGATGAGAAAATCCCTTCATCTAGGCGGGCGCCCATGCCTACTCAGGGAGCAACTTCTACCACGGCTGACACATTATCTCCCACAAAGACCAACGACCCATCCCGAAGAGAAGTTGACTGACGGGGATGTCTCGAGAAGAAATTCCAGAATTGGTAGCCTCCCAAATCAAACATACATTGACAGGGGTTGCCAACAAAAAGAGAGGAAAGAGGCCCTAGTGAATTTGATATGGTACCGTACCCCAAGGAAGGGGTATACTATACTACGCCAAAATGCAAAATGTTGAATGGGGTAGGGAACCCTGAACAACACCTCGCCCTTTTCAAAGCTACATGCAGGAATACTGGGGGCAATGAAGCCCTTCTTCTCCTATTCTATACTAAATAAACAATCTAATTCTAGGAAGAGTTTCGAATAATGAAACTTAAAGGAAGGGAGGTTAGAACAAAGCAAGGGATTACACTTTCAATGCGCGAAATCCGTTTTGAGTTAGAGTGCGAAACTTCTTGCTGCAGCCGTTTTATTCGCTGCTTGCTACTTTCTAAAATGGAAGATAAGATGAATGAATGAATAGATTGCATTTTTTTCTAGTTCAATCTATAGTCTAGATTCCATTCCCTCGATCCACTCTCATTTAAATGATGGGATTGGGCCATACCAACCTTCACTTAGTCTTAATAAAATATTGCTTCATATCTTGAAGGATTGGGAGGAGGTGGCGTAAAAAGGAAGGAAAAAGGAACTCGAAATCCGTCCCTTCCCACAGAATCATCGGGCTTGACTTTCCTTACTTTCCCAACCCCGCTACTGTAAAAAGAACTCTTTTGTTTTGAGACTAGCTAGTCGCTATGGTTTGCGGGAAAACTCTTCTCTCTCTGGTCTCACTTCGAGTCCTTCTAGAAGTAAATAAAGGAAATGCTTATTCAACTACGGCACTGTCGGACAACCGACCGGATTCAAGCCCTAGCCCCTCAACTCGGACGGACTTGTGGAAATCCTCGAAAACAAGTATTGCTCAACTCACCTATCTATAACATAGAAATGTTGCATCCAACCCTGGAACGAGAGGTAAAGAATAGGCTACCATACGAGATGAGACGACTTCATTCTTGGCTTTCATCCCTACGCTTAAGAAAGATAAGGGATTGGATTTCATACCTTTTATTTAGAGCTCCGTCGTTCCGACTGGAAAATGTAACCTTCCACCATACGTAAACCAAACCTCTTTGCTTTCTGGCTTTTCCTTCCAATAAACATCAGGGTGCGAATCTGAGTAGTTCCTTGCTCAAGACCACGAAGTAAGAGCGAAGCAGAACCGGTTTTCAATTCATCGAAACTCTTGAAAAGTTCCTTTGCTTTTACAGCGAAAGCACCTGCCAACAAATTGGAACCATAATCCCCTCCATCTGCCTCGCTCTCTATCTGGTAGTATATGCTCTGATCGAGGCCCTATTCTTATTATGATGATTTGGATATTGAATTGCCTTTGACTGATTCATCTTACCATTTTACTATAGTTTTTTTCCAGTAAGTTTAACATGAGCGGAATTGGTGTACTTGACCAGTAGTGAACTCTCAGTTGTGTTCGATAGTCGGTTACGAGTTCCCATATCTTACGCAACTTTACCTTTTCTTACTATGGGCCAAATTGTTGAGGAAAGCAGAATCACTGTTTTTCGTAGAACTCACTTTTGCTACTGGAGAGTACCTTCCACCAGGTCAGAGCCATGGATCCAAAGCCTACTAGTTAGCTTTGAAGGTTTAGGCTTGAGAGAAATCTTGAACAGAACACCGCACTCCCTTCTATCAACTTATTCAGATTTGCTTATTTCTTTCTCTTTCGTTTTTGTAGATATAGGCTTTGGCGGATTCTCTCAAGGCTCGAGTGAAGTTTCAAGCACATATTACCGGAAGCTAGTGATCCCGCCCGGCCAGCTCAGCATGCTTTAGAGCTCCTTGATTGGTACGAGGTAGTGATAGCAAGAGGCAACTCTCAATTGTTGTAATATAGAGACCTCTTTCAATGATTATAGATCCAAAGGATCGTTATTGATAGGAAACTGCCAGTAGCCCTTGACTTTGACTTGAAGAATTGAATCCGCCTTCTTCTTCTTATTCTTCTGAAAGTCTCCCAGGCGTGGTATCATCGGATCCACAAGGTCAATTTGTATCCATTTGTTCGGAAACCGGAAATGCCAACTACTCACTTCTTGCTGAGGATGAAGGTGCCATGGGTGATAGCGCCAGCCATTCCCTCATTGAAAAGAAAGTGCCAACCCTGCTACTAAAGCTAAGGCCAACCGCAGCCCAGTGAAATGAAATGCGTATGAAAAATAACATAGATTAATCTTGATGCGATCGATGCAGACACACTTCTTTTCTTACAGGCTACAGTCATAAACAACAACTTCGCAAATCACCCTAAGAGTGCCATACGAAAAAACAAAAGCAACTGTGGGTATAGACCAATTTCCTGCCCCAGAAGAGGCTCAGCCTACCAAACCCTGCTCTTTGCTTGCTTACCGAGCTCTCCTCATACCGAGTATCTAGGCATTTCTTCTCACAGACCGGTTGGGAGAAAGTTGCCATTCTTTAATATGTCACTGGGGACCCGTACTTACTTGATGGAATGGATGGGATGATGTGTTTCAGTTCAGCCAGTAGTGGAGGTTTCCTCGGCCTAGTCGCGTAAGAGCCCCCTTCTTTTTCTAGTTAGTTGAAAGAAAAGCAATGGGGAAGGTTGGCTTACCAGTTAATTGGTCTGTATCATATCTTGCTATGGTGGGACATCCTCTTCAGTTTAGGTATCCGGGCTGGCTGTTAGCTTTAGTCGTTCGGCACTCTTCCTTCATTCTCATTCAACAAGGAGAAGTGTCTAATCAAAATCATTGGTTGAGCCTCGCGTATATTATATGATGTCGTCCTGGAATTGAACTAGCGTTTAAGGTCGATCAAGTTTAAACAATTCGGCTCTGCAAGATCAATTAGATATCAAGTAAGAGATAGGCGCTTCCTATTAGTTATAGACTGCTTCTGTGACAAGTGGATCCCTTTAGGTTTAGTTGTTAATTGTACTATTCTCTTCAATAATTAGGTCTTCCGTATTCCTATTGGGGTCAGTGGTCTTCACCACTCACTGAGTCTGGATTCGTTTCATGGGTATTATTTGATGAGTGATCATCAATCTCTTCCATTGCTCCTATGTGCTGCTATACACACAATGTACATGGGCCATGGGGCCTAACACACACTATACAGCCCAGCCCAATACTCAACACTCCCCCGGCTAAAGATATCTAACATGCCTAACTTGTTACAAATTGCTAAACCCTCACAAGGACCTACTCGTTTAGTAAAACAATCAGCTACCTGTTCACTATACTTAATGTTACCCCCTTCTTCGACTGAACAATCTCAATCCGAAGGAAGTATCGAAGAGGTCCAAGAACCTTTACCTCAAATGCTTCTCCCAGTCTTGCCTTCAAACATTTGATTTCTTCAACATCGTCTCCAGTAATCACAATATCATCCACATACACCGCCAAAATGGTGATATGGATTCGTCTATGCCGGTACTGTATGATCTCCATTACACTGAGAGTAGCCCATACCACAAACAACTCTCCTGAACCTGTCCACGCCCGTGGCGACTGTTTCAAGCCATACAAACATTTCTTGAGCCTACACACCTTCCCATCAGTCTGTTTGTTCCAAAACCTGGAGGAATGTCCATATGGATCTCTTCTTGTAAAAAACCACCATGAAGAAAAGCATTCTTCACATCTAGCTGATGTAAAGGCCACCCAAAGTAAGTTGACTGCGCATGAGATTAAGGTTCTCACCGTGTCCATCTTCGCCACGGGTGCTTTGGTCTCATCATAGTCTATCTCCCGTCTTCCTATAACCTTTTGCAATTAGCCTTGCCTTCTATCTATCCACCTTACCCTCTGGAGTCTGTTTTACGGTGAACACCCATTTGCATCCAACTACTCTTTTTCCTGCTGGGAGTGGAAGAAGATCCCACGTCTTGTTCTTCTGAAGTGCACCAAGCTCCTCCTTCATTGCGTCTTTCTATCCACCGGGGATCCAGCTTTGCAGCCTTCCAATCCTTTGGAATAGACACTGATTGTAGAGATGCAATGAATGCTTTGTGTGCGGGTGAGACATAAGAGTCTGAAACTCAATTTGCAATGTCATGCTCATAGCCATATCGGACCGGAGGCTTTCCAGCATTAGTCCTAGTCTCTCTGCGTAGTGCAAGCGGCAATTCCAAAGAAGTATTACCACCTGTCTCATTTTAACCTCCATCTTGCTATTGTGGCTCTTCCTCGACTACCTCAGGTTGCTCTTGTGGTTCTTCATCCAAGACCACTAGCAGTACAAGAAGAAGGGGTCCCGGCTCGGGGGCGGGGGTAACTTACTTCTGTTCCTCTGCGTTCGTGACAAGCTAGTAGGCACTCTTGTGTGGGTTGGCTCATTCCCCTGGAAAACGAATATTAAGAAGATAGATACCATTCCGTCGATACTAGATTCATTCTTTCTGCTCAAAAAGAACAAAGCCTCTATTGTGGGAAAAGTCTTTGAAACCCGAAGTTCTAAAATAGAAAATGGAATGAAGAAGGGGTGTGACCTTATGGCCAACTATACTAGCTCCCCTAGAGGGATAATATAGCTCCTAAAGGATGATTGTTTATGGTATATTACCGTAATTGGAGAATTTGACCTGGTGCTGACTTGCTGCTGTTCTGAGAAGGGGACCTTGCAAAGCTTGACAAGTTTTTTTTATATTTATCGATCCAATCTGTCTACAGATAGGCGCCTGTTGTGGCAGCAATTAATTAATCGCCGCCTTAGCATACAAGGACCATGGCTCGCAGCGGGTAGTTACGGTGGTTTTGAGGAGACCCGCTCAAGGTCGTTGGTTCGGAGCTATTCCGAGATCTCAAGGAGCGCCAAGCTCAATACGTGCAAGAAGAAAGAAAGGCTTCCACCTACGACTGCAGCTGCTGGTACTTTATCTCTGTCGCTTTCAACTCCCACTCCTTCTCCCTTTGGTTTCTAGAGGAAGTGAGAAAGAATAATATATCTTGTGTAACTAATCTTTCTTATCGAAAGGTTATAGTTCGTAGATCATTTCTATAAGGACTATTTGAGCCATATCCGGTGCTTTGGACCTCTTTTAGCTGCTAGGTATCTACTGGGTTCAATCCCCACTTCCGCTTGAAATGAGTAAGTCAATCCTCTTGCTCGGCTGTGATACGAATACTATTCATACGCAGACCCGGATCCAAGATATGGGGCATAGACAGATAAGAATGGCTTCTGAGTTGCATTCATTGCACTCTGGAATGTGGGGCTCCTTGGCTGATGTGATGGAGCGGTATCAGCAGATACTTGCAAAGATCAAATCAAGACGAAGAAACAAGGAAGTTAACTCGGCGCCATCGGCCACCTTAACACGAACAGCTTGGGACAGAGGTGTAATGCCTGACAGAGAATCAGCAATAGAATGCATTTTGCATGCATTTTTCATCGAGTGAAACTACTTGAAGAATAAACTGGAAGATTTAAACCAAGTACTCTTGAAATCGCTACCCCCTGGGATGGAAAAAGAGGCTCAGGTTTTAGCCCTCCGTTTTACCCCGGAAGTCGTTGTTCGTCTTTCGATATGAGAGGATGGCAAGTGTCCGCAATGACTTAGCGACTTAGCCAATTGGTTACAGATTCTAGACTGATCGATCAGATCACATCATCTCGAGCAAAGAGCTGAGAGCAGAGAAGCGACATCGCTTCGACACTCCTTCCTCTTTTCATTATGAAACCAATATCAAGCAAGATATGAAGAAGAGGGCGGCTCCCTGGATTGAACACATAAAGTAGTGCCAAGATCTCCTCTATGCGAGAGAGAAGTTCTCAGAAATGATGGAGCTGTTGGTTTCGGTCATTGTACGCTTGGTTGCTAAAGCGCACCCTTTACGGCGTCTGTAGGAAGAATTCATTCTGGTCCCAAAACTTATAAGAGATCTCGGTAGTGAATATGCAATGCTGAATTCCAATAAGTTGGTACTTCGCACAAGGAAGAAGCTCGTGTTAAAGATAGTTTCATCCAGACCGAACCCTACCTTAGCGTCTCATCCCCACCCAACAAGTCTTTATCCGCGGTGAAAGGAGTGGTTTAATTCGATGCAAGGTGCAAACGAGCTTTTCCAAAGATGGAGTCCTTTCAGAAATACATGTGCCAGAAGAAAGCAGATTCTTTTTCTATCATAAAATGAATCTGCTTTCTGATGGCCATTTCGGTCCGTTGTGGGACCACGGCTTGCAAAGAAGGTATGTAGCGCAAAGAACTTCTTCCGCTTTTGGGGATTCCACTAATTGATAGAAGGAAGTGGATGCGGCAGGATTGGCCCCAATTGAATCACTAGTAGAAGAGATCCATGTGCAGAGACTGTTAGGGAGATGCAGATGGAGGGACGTTTGGATTGCTGCTAGAAGGGCTTACGACGAATAGATTGTTGGAATGGCTTTAAGTGAAAGGTAATCCGGCAGCTTATGTGAAAACTTCCCTTGTGGTTTAAAGTTCAAATAGATCAGGTGCCTATGTTGTTGATACACCGAAAGATACTAACGCTATGCTCCAATGCGGGATGAGGGCCAACGATTGTGATGAGTGGGGACCTTAGAGCTGAAAACCTACATACAGTGACCCTTATGGGCAGCGCCCTAGGCTGGCTATGTACGAGACATCAAACCGTCTCCCGGGTCCAAAGTTTCCATTTCCAGGCCTGATAGTCTTCAACTGAAAAAAGTAGGGCGGAGAACTAGTAAGAATTGTGCCTGCCATTCAATTCGTGACGTGGATGATCCGCCGACGGAATCGATTAGGTGAAACGGCTCTGCAAAGTTTGTTTGTTCATAAAGGCTGCATGCAGCCATGCAATTCGTACTGCATGGCGATATTACTCTACCACTCTATAAATGGTATATAGATATCTTCACTTCATCACAAAGAAATTGAGTACTAGCACGCATTGCTATGGATGCTGCAACCGCAAACAGGCTTTCTGCAATTGCTACCGAAACGGAGCAACTGAAAAATGAGATTGAAGGGCACCGTAGAGTGCTAAACAACCAGTTGAGAAGTGTTAGAACAATGGATCCTGCAAAGAAAGAAGCGCGCATTCGCGCTACCAGAGAGCGCATAGAGGGTTTGGAGGAGAGGCAGGAAGCGCTGCGGGTGGAGCAGCAAGTGCTCTTTATTGGTCTAGCATCTCGCTAGAATAGAAGAGTCCGTAGACTCTTTTTAGTTTTCTAAGGTTGGTTTAAATTCAATAAGTGTCTGGAGACATTTGTTTTCATGTCAGGTGTTCTTTGTCTTAGTTTGATTCCGATCTACTCCTATGCTAAGTGTCTTTGTTTGGTTTGATTTCTTGTGTTTGCATGTATGGCCTAGCCGTCAGTGTTCAATGCTTATGTTAATATAATAACGCCAAAATGTGCTACAAATTCATGTTCAAGTTGAAATAAGGCCGAAGGGCTAAGTGTACTACTGGAGATTATATATTCCAGCTCTGAAGTTTCCTTTTGAGCCCCTGTTCTACTATGGTTTGGATTCTAGTTGAAGCGTGCGACCATCTATTCAGATGAGGAGACCGAGTAAGAAACCACTAAGCGGAGAGCAAACAGATCAATCTCTATCTATGAGTTTCTCAACCAAGATCCACTATTCAACCAAGACCCGCTAACTAATACTTTTACGCGAGCTTAGTTATTGGAAGTTGTAGCTGAGGAACTCTTATCCCTAGCCACAGTTGTTGCAGCACAAGGCTTTGTCGCGATTGGGTCATATGTCAGTACTCTCACATTCCCCGTGGTCTCCCTAGTATGCTGAGCTGAACTGAAGTGAAGTGAAGCTGTGGGCGATGATGGACTGATCCCATGCTATTCAGGCGCCTGACAACGCTGGCTCCGACGGTGATGAGTCTGACGGTGGCTCAGATGTTTCTCTTCCTGATCCTTCAAGGTCCCCCGTTCCTGACATCGTCCAAAGGCCGTTGGCGCTCTCCCATCTGACAGTGCGGGCTCTGCGTGTCGTCTATGGCAACACTACCCGAGTGGTCTATTGCATAGTGGATCCACGGGTACCCCGTCGCTGCTTCGTTTTTATCAACATCCGGTAAGCAGAACGGACAGAGAACTGTCCCGATTTCTCGTAATGCCAGGCCCAAAAGTCCTCCATCCGCATAGCAGCAAAAGTAGGCATTTCTTTTATACTTACTCACCTGTGGCTAGATTTACCACCATTCGAGTACTACTATGACGGGCTGCCTCGCACGGTCTTCTCGTTCATCAGATGGGCAGACGGCTTTCCTTAATGGGGAGTTGGATGAGGAAATTTACATGGAGCAGCCAGATCAAGAGTACCCGCGCATTCGCCTAACCCCGGGTTTTTTTCGATCAAAATGAAGATTTTTTAGAAAATAAGCCCAAAAAGCATCTGACCTTGAAAAGAATCACCAGTTACATGATCCATCCCTGCGGTAAGTGGGAACGAATGTGACAGCCGATGGTAGTAGGATTTCCACAGGTTGAGCTCCTTATCTTTTGACTTTTCTAAGGATAGCCGAGTAGATATACTAGAATGGGATGAATCGAGCACGAGAAATCACTAGGCACAGGGGAGCCGTAAGGAAGAGGAGTAACATCGTTATAAAGTTCACGAATTCGATTCATTTTGGAATCGATAAGTGAACACGGAATCTCGTCTTGTTCCCCTTGGTTCCGAGGGAAATAAAGGGGAAATCACTGATTCATTTGGAGCTGTTTTCTAACTGACTCATTGACATGAGAGATTGGATGCGATGCGCCAGTCACTCGTACTACAGAGGACAAAGGTCACCGGCAAACGACCGTTCCACAATGGAACCTGGCACTACTATTTGCCCTAAGGGCCGACCCACCTTTTCAGAGAAACAGACACATGACATCACTATATTACGCATTTTCGAGATAAGAAAGTGGAGAATGCACTCTTCCCTTTTTTTTACATTTTAAACTCATGTTCATGGTCTGTTTTATTCCCAATTGTTGCCCGTGTGAAAAGAAAGAAGAGAAATTGGGCCATGTTTCCCGAGAGAGACTGCCTTCTCTCAGGCCAACAGTCTTATACTTATAGTCGACTGCTCTATGATGATCTGACCTCTTTCCTGGGCTCTGCTTGCTCGTCTACGCTCCGACCAATTTAGTCAAAATCGAAAAAACGATGTTTCCTTGAAAAAGTCTAAGAAATAGTAGTAGTAGTCAAAAAGTGCACTTTTTCCATATATTTCGATTTATAGGGATCCCTATCTTTATCTCTATCCACAGAGATACCTATCTATATAGAGAGAGATTTTTCTCAAAATTGATCTAGACTATCCTCTATCCGGGTAGATATGTCCCTATGAGCGACTAGGCCGATCTTTTTTTATATGTTTTGGCCACGTCCGTTTTCGCTCCGAAGAGGAAGGTTTGGATCTTTCAATCTTATGTCGTGAGGGATGTGACCTATGTTAGGTCCATAAGATACCACAGCTTTTAGTGTTCTATGATTCACCTCCGAATAATGAGTAGGTAGTTCGATCCTTTTGATTCTTATCTTCCTAGTAAACGGGGATCCGGAGCAATAGGTCGAATTACTATATAAAGAAGACTTTTCTACAAAAGGACTTATTGTTCGAGTAGGAAGATTTCGGTTTTTCTCCTTCCCTCTTTTCAATAAGAAGAAGTATTTGAAATGAAACAAATTCCTCTTCATTCTGTTGTGCTCAGCGAAGGAACTGCCTAAGCATACTTTTGCGGATCCAAACTTCTTTGTTCTTTCAAAGTCTTCTTCTTGCATATAAGAACGCAACTTTTGCAATTCCTTGGATTTGAGTAGTAAGCGGCATCCCCTCTGAGTTGTGAGTAAGCGGAACCATTCTTTTTTTGTTCTTCTCCAGATTCTGGCCGGTAGGAATTTGGCTCTTCTTTTTCCAACTGATATGGCCGATAGGAATTTGCCTATGATTTTTCCAACTGATATGTCGATATAGAAAGATCTCCTTATTTCAAAACTGCGGGTTCTCGCGTCATTTTCTTTAAAAGATATTAGATCACCGTGGGAAACTTTCAAATGAGTAATGGTTACCATTCCATTATTCAAACAAACCCTTCGATGACTTATCGGCTGCCTTGCTTGAGGAAGAGTGTCACTAAAATGGAGACGAACCAGAATCACGTCCGATCTTGTTTCTTGATTGAGTAAAAAAGGGATATATGAAGTTCGTTCTCTTCCTCTGTGCATCTCCCTTATGGGTAAATCCCCATAATAAAGAGACAACTTTCGTGTAGTTTGTGATTTGATGTTACTGTTTAGATTTTCTCTCCGAGAAAGATTTCTTTTAATGGACCTCCTCTTGTTCCTCAATCTTCGGAGAATACGGCGTTGGATTAGAGAAAGTTCTCTGTTCCGAACATTTCCTGGAAGTAGACGACACGTTTTAAATCTTAATGCTGGCATGGCATATTTCGTTGAATCAGTCTTTTTCGCCACATCGCGTATAAAGGGAATCGAACCCAACTCTTCCACGAACCCCCCACGAATGGCCCTCCCTTAATTCAATGAACTATGAGAATTCCTTTTTTCGTTTTTTTCTTTTCAGTTCTCATAAGTCCTTGATATACTAGCAGAAACTCAAATCACAGTGCTCAGGTAAAGTGGCAGTGGTTGAAAGCGAGCGGAAACGTCAGTGTTTTCTGTGCGTTACGATAGTAGTGGTGAAATAAAATCCAATTCAAATATCTCAACGTAAAAGGAAAATCGTTTCACTTTGAAAGGAAAGCTAGCTATATGAGATCGAAATCACTCTATCTACGATATTCATTGCACCATGATTGAAGGACAATGAGGGGCAGGTTATATTCCCTTTCTTCTGATCGATTGAGGAATCGCTGATAATGACACCACGTCTGTAGCATCTACTGCTATTGCAAGGCCCGAAGCACGTGGGAGAATGTTCGTTTTTTCTGGATCGGATTAGCCAAAGCAAGCAAGCGTGTGATGTGGCGGGGAAGCCTAAAAGAAGCCTTTGGGAGGCAGTGTGGTGACGCCTGTTTGGCGTGTGGGAATTAACTAATCTAATGATATATTGGTAACTGCCTGTGGGTCCGCACACCACTCCTTATGTTCAGCTAAAAAGCCTTCCGGGTCGAATTTATTAAGAAATAATCAAAGATTAGAATGCCAATGTGAATTTAGGTTCAAAAGGATCAATAGCACATGACGAAGTTCAAGTGTCTTCTCTTCAAGAGAATAGAGCATAATTGTAGGATTATATGGATATCAGTGCTTTTATTCAATTCCCGAGGCACTCTTCAACGATTGAGGAGATTCCCGAGGCAGTCTTAGTGCTATCGTCAGGGTCACCAGCCTACTGTACCCCTTATTCTGGCTTAGCCTTGCTTAAACAGAAGAGGCTTGGTTAGCATCCTTTCTATCAGGTGCTGTTCTTTGCTACCAACAATTCTTTAAGTATGCAGTGAAGTAAATAATAGTGCACTTGCTGACAGTAGAACCCCCAAGAAATATCACAGTATAGGCCGATATCTTTGTGCAATGTCATTTACAAGCTATGCTCCAAAGTCTTGGCAAATAGGCTGAGAGAAGTACTGGATGAGATCATTTCCGAGGACTTATTAAATAGGGGTGCTTTTTCTATGAATATAATCAATTCCATAATGCTATCCGCTTTGACGAAGCAAATCAGATGACAGGCGATCTACGCCTCGAAAAGGAGAAGAAGTGGTTCTCGATACTGAGCAAAAAGTCACTTTCGATGCAAAAAGTAGGAAACCAAGGAAGCAGGCATTGGCAAAGAGTGAATCTTTATCCGATCCTATAATGGCTCAAACCGATCCAACAACGGTACTTCCAAAGGCTCCTCGGCTAAGAAAAATAATAGTTGTATTGGCAAGGCATGAAAGGGATTTTCTAATAGTGAAGATGATGAAGATCTAGCTCGCGTGTACGTTGGATCTGGTTCACACAACCTCGACGCCCCCTAGCTGGCGCGCCAAAGATGTCGGGGTACTGATCCACGAACACCTATGGGACCGGCGGACCGAGTCCCTTTCGGTTCGGCGGGGGCGGAGATCGCGCAAAGAGCAAATCGAGGCGATACACGCGAGCAATTTACCCAGGTTCAGGCCACACGGATGCGTAAAACCCTACTCCTGCTTTGTGGTTTGTATTGATTTCTTGCTCGGGAGCGCGAAGTGCTACAGTACACTTCAGCAGCTAACGAGACCGAGCGTGAGTGTTCGAACCCCCCTCTACGTTGCACACGGGTCTCCTTTTATATGCTCAAGGGGTCACCAACAGGTGGCAACGGAGGTAAAGGGTAGAAATGGAAAGGTGCTGCAGTAGGTACAGCTACCTGCTATAGTGTATCATACCTAACCTTGACGGCAGGGGACAAGGGCCTTAAATGCCCGTCTGCGTCGCCTAAACAGTGTAAAAGGGACCGTCAGGGACGCCACCGCTCGCCACGATGGCGATCTTGTCAGCGCCGCTTGCCACCGCGCACCCCTGGCTGCACAGCCTCCCGCCACGTACGCCTGGAAGGGTCCCAGAGCGACACGTTGGTGGATGTGCTGGAGCGCGGGCACGGAGTGTTAGCTTGCCGCGGCAAGCGCCTTGCCGCGGTCGTTGTCTTGTCGCGTCCGGGAGCTTGTCGCTCACCGGGCCTTGCCGGGACGCGTGGCGCGTCGCGGCAAGTTCCTTGAGACGCCTTGGGCGGCCTTCCCAGCAAGCTCCTCTTGCCGGCGTCTTAAGGTGCCTTGGTTGGCCTTCCCGGCAAGCTCCTCTTGCCGGGGTCTTGACTTGGATACTTTGTTCTTGAATGGCTCCAAAGGAACCACGGAGGACCTTGGCGGTCACCCGGCAAGCCTTGCCGCGGGGTGCTGCGACTGCCCGTGCACAAGTTCGGGATACTAGGATACCCCTACTCTAGTACACCGACATTGACTCTAGTGCAAGTGGGAGACGGAAGGAAATATGCCCTAGAGGCAATAATAAAGTTATTATTTATTTCCTTATATCATGATGAATGTTTATTATTCATGCTAGAATTGTATTAACCGGAAACATAATACATGTGTGAATAGATAGACAAAACAGAGTGTCACTAGTTTGCCTCTACTTGACTAGCTCGTTAATCAAAGATGGTTATGTTTCCTAACCATGGACATGAGTTGTCATTTTATTAACGGGATCACATCATTAGGAGAATGATGTGATTGACATGACTCATTCCGTTAGCTTAGCACATGATCGTTTAGTATGTTGCTATTGCTTTCTTCATGACTTATACATGTTCCTATGACTATGAGATTATGCAACTCCCATTTGTCGGAGGAACACTTTGTGTGCTACCAAACGTCACAACGTAACTGGGTGATTATAAAGGAGCTCTACAGGTGTCTCCAATGGTACATGTTGGGTTGGCGTATTTCGAGATTAGGATTTGTCACTCCGATTGTCGGAGAGGTATCTCTGGGCCCTCTCGGTAATGCACATCACATAAGCCTTGCAAGCATTGCAACTAATGAGTTAGTTGCGAGATGATGTATTACGGAACGAGTAAAGAGACTTGCCGGTAACGAGGTTGAACTAGGTATTGAGATACCAACGATCGAATCTCAGGCAAGTAACATACCGATGACAAAGGGAACAACGTATGTTGTTATGCGGTCTGACTGATAAAGATCTTCGTAGAATATGTAGGAACCAATATGAGCATCCAGGTTCCGCTATTGGTTATTGACCGGAAGCGTGTCTCGGTCATGTCTACATTGTTCTCGAACCGTAGGGTCCGTACGCTTAACGTTACGATGACAGTTTCATTATGAGTTTATGTATTTTGATGTACCGAAGGTTGTTCGGAGTCCCGGATGTGATCATGGACATGACGAGGAGTCTCGAAATGGTCGAGACATAAAGATCGATATATTGGAAGCCTATATTTGGATATCGGAATCGTTCCGGGTGAAATCGGGATTTTACCGGAGTACCGGGGAGTTACCGGAACCCCCCTAGGGGTTAGTGGGCCTACATGGGCCTTAAGGGAGAAGAGGAAAGGAGGCAAGAGGTGGCCGCATGCCCCTCCCCTCCCTAGTCCGAATAGGACAAGGAGAGGGGGGGCGGCGCCCCCTTTCCTTTCCCTCTTCCTCCTCTTTCCCCCTTCTCCTTCTCCAACTAGGAAAGAAGGGAGTCCTACTCCCGGTGGGAGTAGGACTCCCCCTTGGCGCGCCCTCCTTGGCCGGCCGCCCCCTCCCCTTGGCTCCTTTATATACGGGGGTAGGGGGCACCCTAGAAAACACAAGTTGATCTTCATGATCGTTCCTTAGCCGTGTGCGGTGCCCCCCTCCACCATATTCCACCTCGGTCATATTGTAGCGGTGCTTAGGTGAAGCCCTGCGACGGTTGAACATCAAGATCGTCACCACGCTGTCGTGCTGACGGAACTCCTCCCCAAAGCTTTGCTGGATCGGAGCCCGGGGAGCGTCATCGAGCTGAACGTGTGCCAAGAACTCGGAGGTGCCGGAGTAACGGTGCTTGGATCGGTTGGACAAGGAAGACGTACGACTACTTCCTCTACATTGCGTCAACGCTTCCGCTTCGGTCTACTAGGGTACATAGACAACACTCTCCCTCTCGTTGCTATGCATCATCATGATCTTGCGTGTGCGTAGGAAATTTTTTGAAATTACTATGTTCCCCAACGGTTCCGAGGCCATATATGTATATGCGATGCTCGTCAAGTATAACCTGAGTATTCCGCGTGTGCAACTGTTTTGCACCCGTTGTATTTGAACGTAGAGCCTATCACACCCGATGATCACGTGGTGTCCTAGCACGAAGAACTTTCGCAACGGTGCATACTCAGGGAGAACACTTCTTGATAATTAGTGAGAGATCATCTTAAAATGCTACCGTCAATCAAAGCAAGATAAGATGCATAAAAGATAAAGATCACATGCAATCAATATAAGTGATATGATATGGCCATCATCATCTTGTGCTTGTGATCTCCATCCTCGAAGCACCTTCATGATCACAATCGTCACCGGCGCTACACCTTGATCACCATCGCAGCATCGTTATCGTCTCGCCAATCTTATGCTTCTATGACTATCGCTACCGCTTAGTGATAAAGTAAAGCATTACAGGGCGATTGCATTGCATACAATAAAGTGACAACCATATGGCTCCTGCCAGTTGCCGATAACTCGGTTACAAAACATGATCATCTCATACAATAAAATTTAGCATCATGTCTTGACCATATCACATCACAACATGCCCTGCAAAAACATGTTAGACGTCCTCTACTTTGTTGTTGCAAATTTTACGTGGCTGCTACGGGCTTAGCAAGAACCAATCTTACCTACGCATCAAAACCACAATGATAGTTTGTCAAGTTGGTGCTGTTTTAACCTTCACAAGGATCGGGCGTAGCCACACTCGGTTCAACTAAAGTTGGAGAAACTGACACCCGCCAGCCACCTATGTGCAAAGCACGTCGGTAGAACCAGTCTCGCTTAAGCGTACGCGTAATGTCGGTCCGGGCCGCTTCATCCAACAATACCGCCGAACCAAAGTATGACATGCTGGTAAGCAGTATGACTTATATCACCCACAAATCACTTGTGATCTACTCGTGCATATAACATCAACACATAAAACCTAGGCTCGGATGCCACTGTTGGGGAACGTAGTAATTTCAAAAAATTTCCTACACACACGCAAGATCATGGTGATGCATAGCAACGAGAGGGGAGAGTGTTGTCTACGTACCCTCGTAGACCGAAAGCAGAAGCATTATATCAACGCGGTTGATGGAGTCGTACGTCTTCACGATCCGACTGATCCAAGCATCGTTACTCCGGCGTCTCCGAGTTCTTGGCACACGTTCAGCTCGATGACGATCCCCGGGCTCCGATCCAGCAAAGCGTCGGGGAGGAATTTCGTCAGCATGACGGCATGGTGACGATCTTGATGTTCTACTGTCGCAGGGCTTCGCCTAAGCACCACTACAATATGACCGAGGTGGAATATGGTGGAGGGGGGCACCGCACACGGCTAAGGAACGATCACGAGGATCAACTTGTGTGTCTAGAGGTGCCCCCCTGCCCCCGTATATAAAGGATCAAGGGGGAGGGGCGGCCGGCCAGGAGGGGCGCGCCAGGGAGGAGTCCTACTCCTACCGGGAGTAGGACTCCCTCCTTTTCCTTGTCCAAGTAGGAGAGGGGGGCAGGAAGGGAGAGAGGGGAGGAAGGAAAGGGGGGCGCCGCCCCCCTCCTTATCTAATTCGGACCAGTGGGGGAGGGGGGCGCGGCCAGCCCTGGCCGCCCCTCCTCTTCTCCACTCTAGGCCCATAAGGCCCATTAACTCCCGGGGGGGTTCCGGTAACCCCCCAGTACTCCGGTTTTATCCGAAACTTCTCCGGAACACTTCCGGTGTCCGAATATAGTCGTCCAATATATCAATCTTTATGTCTCGACCATTTCGAGACTCCTCGTCATGTCCATGATCACATCCGGGACTCGGAACAAACTTCGGTACATCAAAATGCATAAACTCATAATGAAACTGTCATCGTAACGTTAAGCGTGCGGACCCTACGGTTCGAGAACAATGTAGACATGACCGAGACACGTCTCCGGTCAATAACCACTAGAGGGACCTGGATGCCCATATTGGCTCCTACATATTCTACGAAGATCTTTATCGGTCAGACCGCATAACAACATACGTTGTTCCCTTTGTCATCGGTATGTTACTTGTCCGAGATTCGATCGTCGGTATCTCAATACCTAGTTCAATCTCGTTACCGACAAGTCTCTTTACTCGTTCTGGTATACATCATCTCGCGACTAACTCATTAGTTGCAATGCTTGCAAGGCTTATGTGATGTGCATTACCGAGAGGGCCCAGAGATACCTCTCCGACAATCGGAGTGACAAATCCTAATCTCGAAATACGCCAACCCAACATGTACCTTTGGAGACACCTGTAGAGCTCCTTTATAATTACCCACTTACGTTGTGATGTTTGGTAGCACACAAAGTGTTCCTCCGGCAAACGGGAGTTGCATAATCTCATAGTCATAGGAACATGTATAAGTCATGAAGAAAGCAATAGCAACATACTAGACGATCGGGTGCTAAGCTAATGGAATGGGTCATGTCAATCAGATCATTCATCTAATGATGTGATCCCGTTAATCAAATAACAACTCTTTGTTCATGGTTAGGAAACATAACCATCTTTGATTAATGAGCTAGTCAAGTAGAGGCATACTAGTGACACTCTGTTTGTCTATGTATGCACACATGTATTATGTTTCTGGTTAATACAATTCTAGCATGAATAATAAACATTTATAATGATATAAGGAAATAAATAATAACTTTATTATTGCCTCTAGGGCATATTTCCTTCACGTTGGTCCCGGTTCGTGCCTAGAACCGGGACAAATAGGTCCACACGAAACAAGGACAAATGCCCACGAGGCCTCGGCCGGCCCCCTGGGCTCACGAACCGGGTCGAATGTGTTGGGGAACGTAGTAATTTTGAAAATTTTCCTACGCACACGCAAGATCATGGTGATGCATAGCAACGAGAAGGGAGAGTGTTGTCTACGTACCCTCGTAGACCGAAGCGGAAGCGTTGACGCAACGTAGAGGAAGTAGTCGTACGTCTCCCCGGTCCAACCGATCCAAGCACCGTTACTTCGGCACCTCCGAGTTCTTGGCACACGCTCAGCTCGATGACGCTCCCCGGGCTCCGATCTAGCAAAGCTTCGGGGAGGAGTTTCATCAGCACGACGGCGTGGTGACGATCTTGATGTTCAACCGTCGCAGGGCTTCGCCTAAGCACCGCTACAATATGACCGAGGTGGAATATGGTGGAGGGGGGCACCGCACACGGCTAAGGAACGATCACGAAGATCAACTTGTGTGTCATGGGGTGCCCCCTGCCCCCGTATATAAAGGAGCTAGGGGGAGGGGGCGGCCGGCCTAGGAGGGGGCGCGCCAAGGGGAGTCCTACTCCCACCGGGAGTAGGACTCTCTCCTTCCTTGTTGGAGTAGGAGAAGGGGAAAGAGGGGGAGAGGAAGAAGGAAAAGGGGGCTGCGCCCCTTGTCCAATTCGGACCAGAGGGGGGGCGCAGGCCTCCTTCCTTTTGGACTCTCTCCTCTATTCCCGTATGGCCCAATAAGGCCCATATACTCCCCGGCGAATTCCCGTAACTCTCCGGTACTCCGAAAAATACCCGAATCACTCGGAACCTTTCCGATGTCCGAATATATTCATCCAATATATCGATTTTTACGTCTCGACCATTTCGAGACTCCTCGTCATGTCCCCGATCTCATCCGGGACTCCGAACTCCTTCGGTACATCAAAACTCATAAACTCATAATATAACTGCCATCGAAACCTTAAGCGTGCGGACCCTACGGTTCGAGAACAATGTAGACATGACCGAGACACGTCTCCAGTCAATAACCAATAGTGGGACCTGGATGCCCATATTGGCTCCTACATATTCTACGAAGATCTTTATCGGTCAGACCGCATAACAACATACGTTGTTCCCTTTGTCATCGGTATGTTACTTGCCCGAGATTCGATCATCGGTATCCAATACCTAGTTCAATCTCGTTACCGGCAAGTCTCTTTACTCGTTCCGTAATACATCATCTCGCAACTAACTCATTAGTTGCAATGCTTGCAAGGCTTATGTGATGTGCATTACCGAGAGGGCTCAGAGATACCTCTCCGACAATCACTAGTAGAAAAAGGGTCAAACGTGAAGCACATTAGTTCCCGTTTGTATTTGGGCCGGCACTAATGTATACATTAGTGCCGGTTCCAACGGCTAGCCTGGCCGCTTTCATTAGTACCAGTTCATGGCGAACCTTTAGCACCGGTTTATGCCATGAACCGGTACTAATGAGAGTGGTGGAAGGATGTTGTCAGACTGGGGCCCCTCCAGCTCCTTTAGTACCGGTTCGTGCCACGAACCAGTACTAAAGGTCGTCCTATATAAACCGTTCGTCCACCAGCACTCGGTTCTTCCCCCTTTCCCTCTCCCTCTCCTCTGTTCTTCCCTTCTTCCTCTCGAGTTCATCACAAAATTTGCCAAACTTTGTCAAGATTTGAAGGCCCTCATCCATTCAAATGATCACAAAGGTTAGCAACTTTGTCCTTTCATCTCCCATTGCTAGATTAGCTCTTGCATTGGTTTATATAGTGATTAATTTGTGAGTTTAGTAATTTGGGAGGATATATATATGTGCTAGTATTTGATTTATATGCAATTTGAGGTCAAAAATAACACTTAGTTTGCGTATGTAGGTGTGGTTTACTTAGTGCCTTCTAAATCTCCATCGTAGCCACCGTCAATCGCCCGCACCGTCCCGTCGCCGGCACCACCTTGTGGTGAGCCCCTTGTTCATGAAATTTTATATAAAAATTGATGTTTGTGTGATTTGGATATATAGTTACTCGTATAATTATCTTACCCGTACGTTGTTTGTTATACATATAGTGCCATGGTTTTGATATCCGTCCCCGTCGGCCCTAGTCCTTGTTATGATTCGGATGTGGTATGTATATTCTCTTTTAAAACTAGTTGCATTTCATGTTTATGACAAATTATGCCCATCAAGTTGACATAGAAATTTTTTCTAGGAGGTATGTGAACCGGAAATTCCAACGACCCTATTGCCGAGAGGTTAAATTTAGTTGAAAGAGAAAAGGAGTACTTGAAAGAAAAATTGAAAAGAGTTGAGGGGGAGAAGATGGAATTGGAGTTGCATGTTGCCGATGTCGTCGATGATCACAAGATCAAGATGGAGAAAATGCGCTTGAAGATTAGAAAGATTAGAAAATATGCCATCGATAGTGAGGCTTGGTATCATTATGTGTTTTGGGTAGCTAGTTATGTGTTTTGGCATTTGAAATGCGAAGAAATTTTATGTGCAAGCAAATTCTTTCATGCATTTACTAATTTTTTCAGCTAAATGACCCTGAAATTGAAAAGCATTTCAAATGAACTCAGAAAAGGATGAAAGTTGGCATGATATCATAATTTCACCCACATAGCATGTGCAAAAAAGTAGAGAGGGTTACCGCAAAAACTGGATGCACTTCGTGTACAAAATGGACAATCTGTTTCGAAGTATCAGGGTTTCGGACGAAAACTCATCCGTTACAAAGGCATTTCATTTTTTAAATAACTTAAGCATTACCAAAGTGAATATAATGATAAAACACACTAATATTAAACATAAGAAAAAAGAATCACTGAAAAATGTATTTTTAAAGTTAAGTTATTCACAAACTAGTGATTCACACAAATTTCAAATAATTCAAAATTTAAACTATTCAAATATAAAAACAACCGGCACTAACTGAAATTTTCTAAAAACTATCAAAAATATTCACAAAGAAACTCTAAATACAGCAAAAAACAACTAAAAAAATAAAACAAAATAAATAAAGCAGAAAAGAAAAAACTAAATGAAAAAAGCCCACCTACCGGGCCACAGTGGCCTACGTACGACTAGAAACCCAACCTGTTGTTGTGCCAGGATGTAGGCCTGCAAGCCCAATAGGCCCCACAGGGCAGAGTAGCAGAGGTAGGCCCAGAAGGCCTGCTTTAGAGAGGAGCTCAAGACAGCAGCGGCGGCAGGGCTTATAAGCAGGTGTGAGAGCCCTTCAGCTAGCGAGGTGGGACTAAACTTCTGCGCCCCTCGCCTGGCAGCGCACCCCCTTTAGTACCGGTTCGTGGCACCAACCGGTACAAAAGGGGGGGCCCTTAGAACCGGTTGGAGCCACCACCCGGTACTAAAGGGGGTCGCTTCCCGCCGCTTGGGCTAGCCAAAACAGGCCTTTAGTACCGGTTGGTGGCTCCAACCGGTACTAAAGGTGCCTTCTATATATACAACACTTCGAAAAATTTCATTCTCCCCCTCTGTTTCTTCCTGATCGATCGACGCCGCCCCCGTCCTACGCTGCCCCCGTCGCGCGCCGTTGCCGTCGCCGCCCCCATCCTCGTCGCCGCCCCTATCCCCGTCGCCGCCCCCGTCGCCATTGCCGCCCTCGTCTCCGTCGCCGCCCTGGGCTCGTCCCCGTACGTCCCCATCGCGCCGTCCCCGCGTCGCCGCCCCGTCACGCCCCG
The DNA here is from genome assembly GCF_056163025.1 of Triticum urartu. NCBI lineage: Eukaryota > Viridiplantae > Streptophyta > Magnoliopsida > Poales > Poaceae > Triticum > Triticum urartu. Next base: position 707,754,996 of record NC_141879.1, on the reverse strand, counting down.
GGCCGTCGCCTCGCCGTCGTCGTCGCCCCGCTGTAAGATCTCCCCCTCTAACCCCTCTCCCTCAGCCCCGGTGGCCACCATGGGCGCCCCCCCCGAGCCCATATACACACACACAAGCATGCATGATGAACACACACACACGCACATAGAAGTTGTTTTTCTGTTTTTAGTGTTAGATGCTTAGTGTTTAATTAGTATGGAATAGCATATAGAATTTTGACCTATGCAATGCTTAGTGTTAGATGCTTAGTGTTTTTAGTGAGCCCGGATAAAATTAGTGTTTAATTAGTATGGAATTTTTTTACATAATGTTGTTTTTCTGTTTTTAATGGATGTATAGAAGTTGTTTTTTCTGTTTTTAGTGTTAGATGCTTAATTAGTATGAAATAGCATATAGAATTTTGACATATGCAATGATAGCATAATTAGTGTTACATTTGCATATAGTATTTGTTGTCGACGATGCCCGGCCCGCATCCTCGCCGTCGACCCGTTCGCGACGACGTCCTGCTTCAGAGGACCCATGTCCGGGACTGGGCTCCGCCGGGCTGGCACTGGGAGGTGCTACCTTCAGGGGCGCGACGCTTGGTGAGGAACCCGGGCCCGGGTCCCGTCGTCGACCCTCATCTCCTTTGGTGGCATTCGCGTGGGCCACTTTCGGTGCGGAGGGAGCCGGCCCCGCCGGAGGTGGTACGTCGCCGTGTCAGGGAGGAGGACGAGCATGTCCATCGCTACATGGCTGCTATGGACGTCAGGTTCTCCAATACCTGGCAGGTTCTTTGGGGAGATCACCCGAGCTATGATCCAGTGATGGTTCCTTCACTTTGGTTGTCCACCGCCTAGATTACTCTCTAGTATTCGATCTTTATTAGCTAGCTAGCTAGTGATGTATTCGATATATAATATTCGAGATGATTTATTCGAGATTATATATATTATTTGAGAAGATGTATTCAAGATTATATCTATTATTCGAGACGACGTATTCGAGATTAAATCTATTATTCGAGACGATGTATTCGAGATTATATCTATTATTCGAGACGATGTATTCGAGATTATATCTATTATTCGAGATTATACTAAAAAATTTTATATTTCTTTTGGCATAGTTAAATAAAAGATATGGCGGACAATACCGACAGAGAGAGTGAACAGACCATACTCGATATCATACGCGGGCCAGATGATGATCAGAATGAAGAAGATTTTGACGGCTCCGAATTTCTAAACAACACCGGAGAGGGTGATATGATATTCGATCGCGACGACCGAGAAGATGAAGTCCTGAACTACGACGAAGAACATGTTGATCCTGAAACAACAAACACCGGCGAGGTATATATATTTATATAAGCAGGAATCTGGTGATCATCGCATGTTTTAAATGAGTCGAAGATATATTAACGAATCGATCTTTCTTCTTTCAGCCATCCGGATCGAGCAAATCTTCAGGCAAAAGGACGAAACGAGGCCCGAACAAAAAGTTGAAGGAGGGCGTAAAGTACAATATCGAGGCATTCAAACCTAATGGCGAACCATTAGCGCCTAAGAAGATTGCGGACAAGTTCGTTCGTCAGTGCGGAGTTCTTGTGAAGGACCAACTCCCGATCTCCCTTCAAGAATGGAGAAAGCCAGCAAATCCACGTCCAAATGTTACTTTTCTCAACGAGAATCAAAAAAATCTGCTTTGGGATACTCTCATGGAACATTTCACCCTACCAGATAATTTCACAGAAGCAGATGTGCGGAAAGTCAAGGACGCTGCTTTTAGGAAGATGGCGGTTGCATTCAAGAACCACAAGAGAATGACGTGGGAGAAGTACGTCAAGGAAGGAAGGAAGACTCCAGTATTCGAGGGGATACTAGAGAATCAAAGTGCTCATTGGGACGATTTCGTGAAATTCAAGGATTCAGAATTAGCTAAGGAACGGTCGAGAATAAACAAGAAGAATGCCGAAAAAAGGATAAGTTCCATAAGCTGGGGCCAGGTGGCTACGCGGTGGCAATGCCAGAGTGGGATAAGTCTGAGAAAGAGATGGAGGATGCAGGTGTCACTCCGGTTACTAAGAGCTGGCCCCCCAGGTGCAGGACTTGGTTCTATGCGCATGGGGGGGAGTTGGACCCGAAGACAGGCAATGTTTCAACGAAGGCATGTCTGAACGGAGCCGACGATGCGCTACTTGTTGCAATAGAAGAGGCTCGATCGGGGGTGTTCCAGCCCAACAGAGAGAACGACGAGCTTACGCGTGCCTTAGGAAATCCTGAACACCCGGGAAGAACACGAGGCAAGGGCGCTCTTCCGTGGTATGAGGGGTTTTCGGACTGGAACGCCGACTACAGAACCCGTGCGAGAAAGAAGATTGTGGAGGAGAAGAAGAGGAAGATGGAGGAGGAGTAGAGGAAGCGGGACTATGAACGCCTTCAAGGCCTAGAAGCAAGTCAAGCGGAATTGGCAGCTAAATTGCAGCCGCAGCAGGAGCAGATCGACTCACTTAGCCAGCAAAGGGGGTCTCAGCATCTGCAGCAGCTAGCGGATGATCCAGCATTGGATACCACCGCCCCATCCATGCCGAGAAGCAGCATGGGTTCCACCTCGGGCGACGCAGTAGTGCTGGATAGATACCCCATGGATGACATCACGGAGAACACTAACTGTGAGCTACACTTCAAAATGAAGAACATATCCATGAAGGTGGCGGACGCCGTTGCTTTTTCAAATTCCCCCGAGGCAACCTTCCATTGCAACCCGATTCCAGTGGGCTATGCTCGTGTCTTGGTTGATGAGGTGGTGGACCCATATTCGGAGCTACAGCTTGACATTCCTGGAGGTGACGATGAGCACACATTGGGAGAGGCCATACATCGTGTCATCCTATGGAGAAAGGATTGCATCATCTTTCGAAGGCCACCGACACCACGTCACCCGACTCCTCGTCGAAGTCCGCCACCGAGTCAGCAGACTCCCGCTCCTCCAAGTCCACCAACGCGTGAGGCCACTCCTCCTCCTCCAAGTCCGGCAAAGTGTCAGGCCACTCCTCCTCCAAGTCCGACACAGCGTCAGACGTCCACTCCTCCTCCAAGTCCGGCACAACCTCAGGCCACTTCAAGTCTGGCACAGCTTCAGGCCACTCCTCCTCGTCCAACTCAGCCCCGTCAGCCATCTCCGCCGCCTCAGCAATCGCAGAAGAGACACCCCGCAGCTATGGTGCGTAGCGGTACGAGTCGAGGTCATAGTACAGGAAGTACAGGCAGAGGCAAGCGATATAATTATGGTCCAAACCTTAGTACTCCTCTTCCTGTGAGGGCTTACGACAGGACCGAGGAGCAAACCAATGCCACAGTGCAGGCAGAACTCGACGCCCATTTTGGACCGAAACCGCCATCGCCGGCAAGGGAGAAAGTGCCTGTGGTAGTAGTTGACCACTTCATTCGTATGGCTCAACCACCAGCTCCTAAGCCTGTTGACACAGACTATGAGCGCCACATCAGGAAGTTACATCGACGACGTCTACAGAAGGAGGCGAGCTCGAGCTCGAGCAAACAACAAGCATCTGTCAAAAAATGCGGGAAAACCGTTGCCCAGCTGGGAAAACAGGCGGCGCAATCGATCCCCCCGCTTGTTGTGCCGCCAACAACACGTGACAGTATGCGCGCCCAATACTATTGTGGCCAATGCAGGCTGAAGAACTCAAGATCACTGTTGGACAACTCCTCGAGATCGAGAACATGCCTGGGATTACAGAGGAGGAAATAAAACGGAAATATGTCCGGGGCCAACCTTTGGTCGAGCCAGAAGATGTCAACAAGCTTCCAACGAGAATGTATGAATTGCATCAATGGTACATGGACATTACCAAGAGATCCAATCGAGAGTCCCTCATGGTGGATGTCAAGAAGGATGATTACTACCATGAGAAAGCTGTGGCCGTTGAGTATTCTGAACTGTTTCAGTTATACAATCAAGACGCACTCGACAAATCTATCGTCAGTTGCTATTGTCTGTAAGTGATTTCTTTCTGTAATTTAAGTCTCAAGCTAGCTGTAGTGATCCTTTTGATCAATCATTACCTGTAATTATCCTCACTATATTCTTTTCTGTGGTATTATGCAGGATGAAGATGTATGAAATGAGAAAAGGTGGACGCTATGGCATTGGGTTCATTGACCCAAACACCGTTAATGAATACACATGGAAAATGAACAAGTATTATGAAAAGCAGGTAGAGGACAGCATGCTAGAGTTCTTGAAGCGCCTCAAATACAATGAAGATATACTACTTCCTTACAACTTCCAGTGAGTCACACTTTCTTGTACTACAAATTCTCTGTTTTTGCCTACTAGCTAGCTACATGTTTTTGCTTACATATGCCCGCTTAATTAAGACATGCAAATGTGTGTGCATGCAGATTTCACTGGATCTTGTGTATCATTAAAGTTGACGCCGGAACAGTTGAAATACTTGACTCACTACTCAAAGCAAATAGTGACTATAACATCTTGTTTGGGATAGTCAACAGGTAATTTCAATCATTATTAACTATATATCTCGACCTATTTAGTTCGTCATTTCATGATATGAACTATTTAATAACCCCTTTATTCATTTTCTTTGTCGGCGGGTAGGGCTTGGGCAAGGTTCATCAGCGTCACGGAAGGCGAATGGAAACCAAAGCTGAAATGGTTTCGATCCAAGGTAAGTAATTAAGTAGTACTAGCTAGCTAGCTGCCATCTCTTTAATTATCATGCTTGATTAATTATTATCTGATCAAATTAAATTCCATTCTCGTAATAAAGGCCCTGAAGCAGGCGCAGGGGACTGATCTGTGTGCATTCTGCGTTTGCGAGAACATTCGCATGATGGCGTCCGAAAGGAGCAGATCTCAAAGACAGGAATGGGTACGCTTGTTAGAACACTATTCACAATTTTTACACCATTATCGATATCTAGTCACACAACTAATACACATGCATATTGATATCCTTCTTAACAGTTCAAAGAGGTGCGGGACAAGCTCCTACCAACGGAGCGCGTAGAAGCACTTCAAGAGGAAATAGCGGGATTTTTGCTCGACCAGGTCATAAATCCGAAGGGAGAATACTATTACCCACTACCGCCCTCATGAACCACTTCCAATTGTCATCGTGCTCCGAAGGCACCAATTAGGCTAATGCCACTAGCTACGAAGGCAACATGCATATGTAGGAGAAATTGTATATAGCTATTGTGTGTATGTGTAAATTAATATGGTGGTTTGTGAGACATTGATAATATATATATGATTGGTTCTACTAGAAATTCTATTTATACATATATATATATATATATATATATATATGCATAACGTGTACAATGTGTAGTACCGTAAAATACCAGAAAACGAAAAAGAATTAAAATGGAAAACACAAAATTAAATGAAAAAGAAATCATAAAACCAAAAACCCCACAACCATTTAGTACCGGTTGGTGTTACCAACCGGTACTAAAGGGCTCCCGGCCCCCGGAGCTTGCTCGTGCCACGTGGATCCCCTTTAGCACCGGTTTGTGCTGAACCGGTACTAAAGGGGGGGGTGGGGCTTTGGTGCCGAAACTTTAGTGTCGGTTCCTAAACCGGCACTAAAGGGCCTTACGAACTGGTGCTATTGTCCGGTTCTGCACTAGTGAATCGGAGTGACAAATCCTAATCTCGAAATACGCCAACCCAACATGTACCTTTGGAGACACCTGTAGAGCTGCTTTATAATCACCCAGTTACGTTGTGACGTTTGGTAGCACACAAAGTGTTCCTCCGGCAGACGGGTGTTGCATAATCTCATAGTCATAGGAACATGTATAAGTCATGAAGAAAGCAATAGCAACAAACTAAACGATCAAGTGCTAACCTAACGGAATGGGTCAAGTCAATCAGATCATTCATCTAATGATGTGATCCCATTAATCAAATAACAACTCTTTGTCTATGGTTAGGAAACATAACCATCTTTGATTAATGAGCTAGTCAAGTAGAGGCATACTAGTGACACTCTGTTTGTCTATGTATTCACACATGTATTATGTTTCCGGTTAATACAATTCTAGCATGAATAATAAACATTTATCATGATATAAGGAAATAAATAATAACTTTATTATTGCCTCTAGGGCATATTTCCTTCAGAATGCCCCCATGGGTCCCGGTTCGTGGACGAACCGGGACTAATGGCCTGGCTAGGCCCGAACGAAAGCCATGTTTTCTACTAGTGCTCCAATCCTAGAGGGCACACGACCTTCTTTGCTGCGTACATACTGTTGGGCAATTCGTTATCTTTTGGAAGCTTCTTCTTCAATATTTTCAGTAGCTTCTCAAATCCTTTGTCAGGTACAGGATTCTCTGCCTTCCACTGCAGCAATTCCAGTACGGTACCGAGCTTTGTGTTGCCATCTTCGCAATTGGGGTACAAGCCTTTTTTGTGATCCTCTAACATCCAATCGAACTTCAGCTTCTCCTTTTGACTTTCGCATTGCGTCCTTGCATCCACAATGAACCGGCAGAGATCATCATCATTGGGCACATCATCTGGTTCCTCTTCATCTTTAGCAGCTTCCCCCGTTGCATCATCATCGGGCACATCGTCTGGTTCCTCTTGATCTTCAGCAACTCCCCCCATTGCAGCATCACCATATTCAGGGGGCACATAGTTGTCATCGTCCTCTTCTTCTTCATCGTCTTCCATCATTACCCCTATTGCTCCGTGCCTCGTCCAAACATTATAGTGTGGCATGAAACCCTTGTAAAGCAGGTGGGTGTGAAGGATTTTCCGGTCAGAGTAAGACTTCGTATTCCCACATTTAGGGCATGGACAACACATAAAACCATTCTGCTTGTTTGCCTCAGCCACTTTGAGAAAATTATGCGCGCCCTTAATGTAATCGGAGGTCTGTCTGTCACCGTACATCCATTGTCGGTTCATCTGCGTGCATTATATATAATTATGTGTGTCAAAAGTAAGAAAATTAGACAAGTATCTATCTAAAGTAAGAAAATCAGACAAGTATCTATCTAAAGTAAGAAAATCAGAAAGAAGATAAGAATAAGAGGCTCACCAAGGTGGTGCCGGCGACGAGATCGGCGCGGGCGATCGACGGCGGTGAAAACGCGAACGGGGCGTGACGGACCGCTAAACCTTGACAAATCTCGGGAAAAATGGAGCTCCAAGGTCGAGCTTCGAGAGGAGAAAGCTTAACTAGTGTGGCTCGGGCATTTCATCGAACACCTCATGTGCATAGGAGGTGAGCTAGAGCACCCAATGCCCTCCCCCTCGCCGGCCAGCAAAAAATGGAGCACTGTGGAGTGCTCTGCTGCGGCGATGGGGTATATATAGGCAACTTATTTGTCCTGGTTCGTGGCAGGAACCGGAACTAAATCCCCCCTTTCTGTACCGGTTCTAGAAATGAACCGGTACCAAGGGCTATGGCCAGGAGCGCGGCCCGTTGGTCCCGGTTCGTGCCTAGAACCGGGACAAATGGATCCAGACAAACCGAGACCAATGCCCACGAGGCCCCGGCCGACCCCCTGGGCTCACGAACCGGGACTAGTGGCCCCCATGGGTCCCGGTTCGTGAAGAACCGGGGCTAATGGGCTGGCTAGGCCCGAACCAAAGCCCTGTTTTCTACTAGTGAGGGGGCATGAATGGCCTTCTTCTTCTTCTTCTTCTTCTTCTTCTTCTTCTTCTTCTTCTTCTTCTTCTCCTTCTTCATGGCCTCCTCGGCCGGCGGATGCCACGACCGTCTATTCCTAGCTCGCTTGCCGCTGGCGGGAGCAGCGGGAGGGTGCCCTACATTCGCTGGAGAGGCGGTGGCCAATCCGGCGGCCTTGTTCGCGGTTGCCGCCGGTGCTTGTGGCCAGTGAAGATTTTTCATCCCCCATATTTTTTTGATGCGGGCGGCGGCGGGGAGTTGGCTTACGGCCGCGGTGGCTGGCGGGGTGGCGGAAAGGTCTTGGCTACCCATTCTGGTGATGGGGGTGGCCACCGGTGGCGACGGCGATGCGTGGGCCAGTGCTCGCAGGAAGGATGCAGCCGCGTTGGCGGGAGAAAACGGCGGGACAACTTTTACAAGGCCACGCGGGGCACCAAGTATATTTAGGCGCCGCGGGGGCGATTTTCAACGGAGGAGTAGAAATTGCACAGCCTTATAGGACTTTGGAGATCGGCCAGGTGTGGCTTAGTGGACTAAACTAGAAAATATACTCCACTATAGCTTTTTAGGGGATCCACTAGAGATGTTCTTACCAAAGGAGTAGGCACCCCGGACACTAGCGTCACAGGTGTTCCCTTACCTGTATTGGCTGCTCCCGCCACCGCGCTAGGTAGGGGAACCCCAGGACGTTGTTCCCCGAGCAGGTTTTTTTTTGCTGCAGACGAGCGATTTAGTATTACGGGTATTTTTTTGGCGAGGGTAGTAGTATGGGTATCTTAGTTAGGGTTTCCTTTGTGCATGACTTCGGCTCTAGCGCTGGTGATGGTGGCAGCAAAAATATTTCTCCAGATCTCCCATCGAAGCACTGATTCTCTCGGCTATTGCTTTATAATTTCAGAGGCGGTGTCTGTGCGGATCCTTTGAATCTTGGTAGCCGCTTCATGTTCAATGATGTTGGCATCAAGGTAATGATCCTCTTCTTCCTGCTTCTTTCGATCGTAGAGGGCAGCCTGCCGCGTGTTGAATGGGGACTGGGGTTATGTTCCCAAACCGTTTTTTGCGGCAGCGATGAGGTTGTGGTCTCCTATTCTCCTATTGGACGTCTCCCTTATGCGGCATATTATTTTCTAGTGGTCCGTGCTCCTTTCTCGTTGCAGCAGCGTTCCCTTCACCGTCATTGCAGAGCTGGCAATAGGTTTTTTAAGGAGGTGTTTCAACTATTGGATTTCCAATGTAAGCAACACTTCTATGATGGGATGACGAAGAAGATGATGACTTCTTCGTCACGGCGTAGGCCCAGCTAGATCTTATATGGACGGAAAACAAAATGTCAGTCTGGCTCGAGCAATGGAGCAGAAGGGGTGGCATACCTTTGGTTCATGCTGGAGGTTGAGTTTGTTTGGCATTCTAAGTCCTTTAATATAGATCTTGGGCCTTATTCGTCAAAAAAAGTCCCAAGATTTACCGCCTTAATATGCATAAACTGTTGTAGCAACCAGACAGATAATTTGAAATTCCAAAAATAAGGCCTAGGGAACTGGACAAATTTTGTATAATTCACCAGCAAGCAAACCAGTCATAAGATGGCGAACTCTATGTCGTGTACTCGTGTAGTAGAATGCATATCGCGGAACCTGCTGAATTGGACTCGAGGTATACCTGCTCTCTTGTGAAAAGGATTCGCTCGTCTATATCCGATAATTGGTAGTTGCCAAGTCTTTATCCAGGGACAAAGCCAGGTCAGCGACCGGACATGGGAGTCAAGTCGTCATCTTTTAGCACCATTTATTAACCCAAGATTCATATTAATCTGTTAGTGTCGACTAACACCAACGATCATACCTGCTCCGCTCCGATCATTTCTTTATCGAATATGGACACAAGCGGATGACCTGTCTAATTTGAATCAAAACATTCTTAAGCCAAATTACATTTGTCGCTGTCCTAGTATATTAAGGTGCATGGAAAAACACAACATGTATTCAGCAGCCTAACACTACATGGAAAAAGACTCTTCCTCGATTAGCCTCTACTAGCGAGCAAGCATGCGGTCGACATCAGTGCACATCCTGCTGACGACGTTAGCAGCCTGCTAGAACAACTTGTTCAGCTACACAGAGCTGTAAAAACCTTTAATTACGACAAAGTCGTAGAAAAAATGTACAACAATTACAACAAAATAGAAATCCCCATACCACACTACTAGGAAAAGGCCTACTAATGGCGCACCTAATTTGGCCATTAATGGCGCATTAGTAGTGCGCCATTAGTATATTTTAGTAGTGGCGCACCACCGGTGCGCCATTAGTATCTGGTATAATAATGGCGCACCTTGGATGCGCCATTAGTATATACAATAGTGCGCCATTAGTATGCCTCCCAGGGGCCATGTATACCCAGGTGCTTTGGCATACTAATGGCGCACAACAACAAGATGCGCCATTAGTAATTTCGGCATACTAATGGCGCACTGTTTAATGATGCGCCATTAGTATCCTTTGGCATACTAATGGCGCACTGTGATGTGATGCGCCATTAGTATGAATATTAGGTTTTTTTTATTTTTTTATTTTCTATTTTTTGCACAGGTTACAAAATGTATAATTGGACAAAATAGAAGATTAGTCTCTGAATACAATTCATCATATTAGTCTCCGAATACAATTCATCATATTAGTCTCCGAATTGAAAAGACCGAACAAAGATGAAACATTACAAGTCTCAAGACCGCGAGTATCGAGTTTGTCGAAAGTAATACTAATCCTAACAAGTCCTACTAATCATCATCATACACCTTCTACTCGTTATTCATAACAAGTCATACGATCATCATCTTGATAGTCTTCGAACCAACCCTACTTAATTGTTCATCAGCACATGATCATCAGTATTAGGCAGGACCTAAATACCCTATTTAAGCTAAAATAGCATAAAACAATATAGACCCTGACTCTCCATCATGGAGAATGGAGAACATCCTATCTTCAATTCTTGCGCTTCGCTTCCTTTTGCTTCCAAGAAGCTCCTTACGACTGTCCATACATTTTTTCCATCCTTTGATTTTCATGTCTCCACTTCTTTTAGAAATCTCGTATGGACAGTTGAGATTCGTAGGATGACCTGGCTGTATGTTCAAAACATTAACACTACCTTTCAGATACATCATATGAGGCACACAATTCTCTGGGATTATCTGTTGAAAAACATAGTAATAACTTCATAGTTAGCAATGATGTGCTAGTTTTAGAAGTATGCAAAAGATGCATAGATGTCGTAATAGTAAAAATCTTACCAGGGTATCTCCATGGTAGTTACCGTAGTTGAACACATGCACTAGTGGGACGTATTTACCATAATGTTGAGGAATTTGTTTGTGGATAATGTAATTTTCAATGTCAGTACAAAATCCGAACAGATGTTTTTTCTCCTTGTAAGTTGTTAATTCGGAGCCATCGGTGTAGTGGGTTTTGTCTACCATCTCCCGCACATTCTTTGAACAATAAAAATAAGCTGTCAATGGAAATAAGCTGTCAACTATTTTGAAATAAACAATATAAATTAGCTAATAACTATGTTTGAGAAACTCACATAGCGGTAGAACTGGAGGCGTATCAACAAGGACCCAAATGTCCATATTGTCTTGGTTGATGTCAGGATTACCAAGATCCATGATGATAAGCATACCCTCATCAAAACCATACATCTTGCAAAATGCTTCCCAATTTTTGCAACCAAAATGGGTTACGCTCTCAGAATTATATAGATTTACTTCAAAGTCCACATCGTGATGAGTCCTTAGGTGAATTTTCTTTGTTTCAGAAATTTCATGGTCTTCAAAATCCATCCTCTCCAAGACATAGCATCTTGCATGGCATGGGATAAGCTATACTCAAATTGTAGAAGATGAAAATTACACGTTGAAATAGTTGAAGTAATGCTTAATTATGAAAATAACACTTGTCATCGTTGTGTACCGTTTCGACTTCGAAGGTCTCCTCGAGCTTAATGCTGAAGCGCCGATCATCGTCCAGGTGAGGCATGTCGCACATACCTCGATTGTCGTGGCACCAGTCGCACTCCGCCGGGAGACTTTCGTCGTCCGATGATGATGACGACATATCCTGGGACAGCTCCCAGAATTGCTTGCCGCCCGAACCACCGGCCTCATCGTTGTGGGCCATGTTTCGCTCTAAATAGGAAAAAAGTTTGGTCAAAAAGTTGGTTATTGTCAAGGAACAAGATCATGGTCTCATCATTTAGGGTTTGTCGACACCGAGGCACCCTAAAAGCCTAAGCTTTCATCATTTAGGGTTTGTCGATGTCGAGGCACCCTAAAAGCCTAAGCGTACATCATTTAGGTTCTCATCGACACCGAGGCATCCGGGGCAGCCAAGTTAAGTTTTCATCATTTAGGGTTTATCGATGCCGAGGGACCCTAGGTTGGGCCTAATCACTTGGCACTAATCACTTGGCTCTATTGCCACCTATGGTTTAATGCAGCAAGAATGGCGGGGCAGTTGATCCTACTTAACTAAGTACTAAGATACCCCGGCCCATGCATTAGTCGCAAGTACCCCATATGTCCTATTTTTAGCAAAGTCATGCTAAAATTCACGGAAAATTTCAGCATGACCTTTGCTGAAAATAGGACATATGGAGTACCCGAATTTGCCGGAACGGAAGTTAATCGACATTCCGGCAAACTCAAGGGCCTCTCAGGGTACCTGCAAAATCATTATCCCCGCGTAATGAAGTCCCCAATGGGTCGACATTTCAGAAGATCACAAGTAGCATGCACCTTGCTACCCACACTACCACAAAATAATACTGGAATAAAAACATTACTATGCCAAAGCAAGTGACTTCCACAGCCACACAAATTAATTACTACTAGATGGAGTACTCCTAACTAAGCTTGTACTACAAGTGACATGACAAGCATACCAAATAGGCAACTAAACTAAATAGGAAAATAGTATATGCACAACATGCATAGAGGGACAAATCAGGAGTTCAGGACGCGGAGTCTCTGCTCCCGAGCTCAAATACACCATCTTGATCAGTAAAATAAAAAAAAAATACATAAATTAAAAAGATTCTTAATTTGTTTGACAACAAACATTGCTTAATGTTCACCCTCAAACATACTGTAAATTTCCATTAAAAAAGTCCTAATGCTTATAAGAACAATGAACTTATAGAAACTCCTTAATATGATTATTATACCGATGATAAAAGAAGTGAGACAAGAAGTGTCTGCAGCCTTGAGTAGATTCCCGGGACCTAAAGGTTGTTCACCCTACTCATATCAAATATTATGTTGTATTAGCAGCAAGTAGACAAGCCTCCATACATCAAGCCCTAAATCATGAATGAACTGGCCAGAAAGAATCAACAGAAAATAGCAACATATATTTCTATCTATCTTAAGGCCACAGGTCACGAACACCTAGGTTTACTGATTAAAAAGAAACATCGTGATCATGTTATTCCATCTGATCCAAAGCAAAAGATGGAGCAGCTTGTGCTTCATAAGAGAAGTCCCAAACTTTTAGTTCGTTTCTTATTCAGCAACATTTAGTTTGACAGCAAAGCTCACAAGAGAGAGAAGTTCCAAACTTGTATATTTCTTATCCAGCAGCAACATTCAGATTATCAGAAGCATTCAAAGCAAAGCCTATCTACTTGAAGCAAATGTGACAAAATGCAGAAAGCCTATCTATATCTACTTCATAACACATTTCAGTTTGACAGCAAAGTTTGGACAGTACTCCACTGTCAAATTTCAGTGAGCGAAATTCAGTTGACAGTTTGGAGAGAGATGGAGTAAAATGAAGCTTGACAGTTTGGGAACAAGGAGTATTTAGAAATGGAGTACTACAGCTGCTGCACTTGCTACACCAAAACAGCTACTGATCAAGTACCAGAGTACTCCAGTTGATCAAGCAGCAGTAGAAAGATTGTAAGTGTTTAAATTAGAACTATATGACATCAAGAGTTATATTTAGAAACAGAGGGAGTAGAAGCTTGTGCTGTGCTAAACTTGGTTGTCAAATATCATGTTAGAATGATGTAGATGTGACACTAGCTAATTCAGCATTTGTCCTGAGACATGGTCCATTTATTGCAGAAAGTTCGTATCACGAAGACACCTTAAACGCACGGGTTCGCAAACATAAATCTGTTGCCATCTCAAAATCACTTGGTCTTCTCCTTAACCGTATGCTATCCTACCATACGAATGGAGCACTAATTATATCCAAAGAACAAGTTTTACCACGTACAAATAAACTTCTGGTAATCCACGGGGGGGGGGGGGGGGGGGAGGGGGAGAGGGGGAGAGGAGGAGGGGGAGCTCACGGGGGTGGTGCTGTGGACGGGGCGACGAGGTCTGGGTGGTGGTGGTGCGACGAGGTCCGGGAGGCGACGAGGTCCGGGTGGTGGTGGTGCTCCGGCGACGGTGGTGTGGACGGGGCGGCGTCCGGGCCACCGGCGACGAGGGCGGCGGGGCGATGGCGTCCAACGAGGTGGGGCGACGGGGAGAGCGGCGCCGAGGAGACGAGGACGACGGGGCGGCGGCGTCGGGAGAGGAGAGGGCGGTGTCAGGAGAGGAGAGGGGAAGGGGATCGAGGGCGAGGGCGAGGGAGAGAGAGGGGATAGGAAGGGATTACTAATGGCGCACCAACTCTAAATGCACCATTAGTAATCCAGGTTACTAATGGCGCACCATCTGGTGGTGCGCCATTAGTTGTTTTGCAAAAAAAATACTAATGGCGCACTGCCCCACAGTGCGTCATTACTAGTTTAAACTAGTAATGGCGCACGGTGGAAGAGTGCGCCATTAGTAGTTTTGCAAAAAAAGAATAAAAAATATAATAAAAAAAAACAACATTAATGGCGCACTCTTCGACAGGTGCGCCATTACTAGTTACAACTAGTAATGGCGCACTGTGTCTGGATGCGCCATTAGTATGTTTGGATAGGCGCACTAGTTCAGAAAAAAATTGATACTAATGGCGCACCCTGGGCCAGGTGCGCCATTAGTAGTTTCAACTCTAATGGCGTATCAGAAGGTGGTGCGCCATTAGTAGTTCAACTCTAATGGCGCACCGCTTGTCTGGTGTGCCATTAGTGTCAATCTCATCTATAGCCATTTTTCTAGTAGTGCCAAGTACGTGGTTTTATGTTGCGTGGGATGTAATTGATACGTCAAATGATTTAAACTATATAATTGTAGTAGATATAGACATGACCAAAAATTTACTACCAAATGTGACAAACCATATTATCTTAGCGGAAATGATAAATCCCGGATGTTCGGATTTTAAGCATGGCAATCCGAACGTTTTGCATGGCAACTTTAATCCACGCGAGGTTGGCAAACATGGCAATTTTCTGACAAAATAACGAACCGGGACAAAGTTGCAATGCTTAACATCTAAAATTGCCACCTCACGTGAACTAATGTTGCCATGGAAAAAGTTCGGGGTGACATGCTAAAGATTCAAACATTTGGGTTCAGGACTTATCGGGGTCTGGGTCCTATCTTAGTGCATCACCTCAAATGTGAGCAGAGATAGACATCTATTTAACATAGTTGGGCGTGTAATGGCGTCCTTCGTGTCAAGCCTATGAGAAAAAAATTCCGCTATTAGTGACTATAGTTTAGCCATTTATCATCATATATAAAATCAGGGAATCAACACATTGGTTAATTTAAGCATATTCAAATTGATATTTGTTAGCAAATAAAGCACACTACTAGAGATACATTGCACATAGACATTGCGGCTTGAAGTTCTTACAACCACATGCACACATTGGTCACTAATGAGTTTTCCTCGGTTTGATGCCTTAATATGCATGAACTGTTGTAGCAACCAAACAGATAATTTGAAATTACAAAAAGAAGGTCCATGGAACTGGGCAATTTTTTTTTATAATTCACCACCAAGCAAACCAGTCATAAGATGGTGAACTCTTTGTGTCGGGTAGTAGAATGCATATCGAAGGAACCCGTTGAATTCGATTCGAGGTATATATGCTCTTTTGTGAAAATGATCCGTCTATCTCTGATAATTAGTGGTTGCGAAGTCTTTATCCAGGGACAATGTCAGGTCCCGGATCGTACATGGGAGTCAAGTCATCATGTTTTAGCACCACTTAATAACTCGAGTTTCATATTAGTCTGTTGGTGTCTGTTGACACCAATGATCATACCTGCTCCGATCCTTTGTTTATTGAATACAGACACAATGGATGACCCGTCTAATTATAATCAAAACACTCTTAAGCCCAAATTACGTTTGTCCCTATCCTAGTATATTAAGGTGCATATGCCTCTTAGGTGGACACCAATAATCATACCTGCTCCGATCCTTTCTTCACTGAATATGGAACACACAAGCGGAATACCCGTCTAAATATAAGAGGGACTAACGTAAGAGGGACTATTCACCATCTAGGATCGTTCAGCCGTTGTTTTATTATTGCTTTATATATAAAGCGGGGCGAAAGCCTGATTCGAGAATTATAATTGAAACATTCTTAAGCCCAAATTACATTTGTCCCTGTCCTAGTATATTAAGGTGAATATGCCCATTAGGTGGAGAAAATGTCTTCAGCAGCCCGACAATACATGGAAAAAAGACTCTTCCTTGATTAGCCTCATGTTGCGAGCAAGCCTATGGTCGACGTCAATGCACGTCGCCACTGACGGGTGTATGACATTGACGGCTCACTACTACAACTTGTTCGGCTACACAGAGTTGTAAAAATGTTTAATTAGCGCAAAGGACAAAGTCACAGAGAAAACTTACAACAGATAGGATCAAAATAGAAATCCCATTACCAAGTACAGTAGGAAAAAGCATGATACAAATTACTCAAACACTTCCTACACATTTCTGGTGTACAGACAAAGATAACCCCTGATCATATATGGTCCGGCCAAGTAATGCATGCGGTAAGGGCCACTTGTCAAAGATTCCTGGTCGGTTCATACTGACCACCTTCTCTCTCTCTCTCTCTCTCTGATAATAAGATGGCGAACCCTTTGTGTCGGGTAGCAGAATGCATAATTGGATTCGAGGTATATCTGCTCTTTTGCGAAAATGATTCGTCTATCTCTGATAATTAGTGGTTGCGGAGTATTTATCCAGGGAAAATGTCAGGTCATCGATCGTACATGGGAGTCAAGTTGCCATGTTTGAGCACCACTTTATAATTCGACTTCCATATTATTCTGGTGGTGTCGGTTGACGCCAATGATCATACCTGCTCCGATCCTTTCTTTATTGAATATGGACACAAGTTGATGACCCGTCTAATTATAATTGAAACACTCTTAACCCCAAATTACATTTGTCTCTAGCCTAGTATATTAAGGTGCGTATGCCG
The DNA here is from genome assembly GCF_056163025.1 of Triticum urartu. Taxonomy (NCBI): domain Eukaryota; kingdom Viridiplantae; phylum Streptophyta; class Magnoliopsida; order Poales; family Poaceae; genus Triticum; species Triticum urartu. Next base: position 707,737,917 of record NC_141879.1, on the reverse strand, counting down.
TTAGAAGGACAACACGTATCTTCAAACAGACTTTCGCCCTGCTTTATAAATAAAGTAACACTCGAAGAAGTACACGATTGAACGATATAAGATGGTGAGATAGCCCTCTTACAACGTTGATCTTGAGATATCTAACACACGCAGAACGCACGCAATTACGCTACCAGCAACGAGCACCGGATGAACTAGACAACCCCACGCTACCATCTAGCACACCTAAGCTCCACGACAAACCCCAAGAGGAAGAACAGCGCCGAGTGTGGCCGCTGCCGAGTCCACACCGGACGAAGGTGTAGAATCCCTAACACAAAGAGAAGAATCAGAACGATGTCTTCAAGAAGAGCGCAAGAACCGTTGTCCGCGCCAACGCACCGATCTTTCTCATGGCTACTCACCCATGCTACCATGAGGCCGCCAAGAGGAGAGCGATGATGTCAGATCCCTAGATCCAGATCAGGACGCCGCCCCTAAGAGAGAGATAGAGAGAGAGAGAGAGAGCACGTCCGAGCTACCCGCCACAACACCTCCGATTGCCCACACAACCCGGGAAGAGAGCCACCACCACCGCAATGATGTCCGCCGAAGAGCAATAATGTGCACCGCCAACCGGGGCCGCCGCCCCAGCATCCCTGTCGTGAGATACCGTACGGCGTATGCTACTCATATAGGAATGCACACATCCACAGTAGGAAGAGCGGCGACACTATCCATCTAGTCCTAGCCCGACATCATCCCCGAGTCTGGGTAGGCACCTCCATCATAGGAAACAACCACACCTGCGACCCCAGCCAATGCCCGGTGGACTAGCTCGGGGGGCGGGGGGGGGGGGGGACACGACTCCAAGACTGCTGACGGGCACCAAAGATCTAGCCCTGAGCCCATGGCCAAGCGAGCTGACACGACACCATGCTCTTGATCACCAGGGCACCGATGCAATGATATCATCATCACCATCACCACCACCACCGAGCACTGTACCCATGAGGGGCAGCACGAGCACCACTCGCGAGCACATCCCGGGCCAAGCCCGACCTCTCCTAGCCGAAGCACATGCTCTGATCCACCCGAGCCCCGATCTGGACCTTCCCTGTCATGCTTGTGGCCGGCACCACCGGCGCCCGCCTAGCCCCGCGCACCGTCAGTACAGACCCAAAGACAACGGGGTGCCGCCACCACTCCACGCTGCGTGTAGAACCCTAGCCGCTTCGGGCACTAAACAAACTAGATCTAGGACAAGACCCACTTCACGGCGGCCTCGTCGTCGAGTGTGCCCATGTCATGGCGGCGAGCCCCGGCTCCGTCTTCGGCTTGACGAAGCGGGAGGTAGGAGGCACGGCCGCCCTCGTTGATGACGAGGGCGGCACCGCGGGTGCACCGGCCGAGCGGCGTTTCCACGAGCTCGACCTTAATGCTGACGAGCACCGGCGACCCGGAGGAGTGGGAGGAGGAACGGGAAGAGGGGGAGGAGGAGGACCCACCCAGCATGCGCCTCGGCAACCATAGGCCGCCACTCTGGTGGGGGGGCGTTGCCGGGGCCGCCGGGTACTCGAGCGGCGGATCGTTGCCACCTTCGAGGTACTCGAGGACGACGTGGCGTGTGCGGCCGGGGGCGCCCCACCACAGGCGGCGACCGTCGATGTTCTTGTGCCCCTTTACCACCGGCGTGTTGTTGGTGGAGGCGAGCCGCTCCTCCTACATGCGTTGGAAGTATGCCGCCCAGTGCACGCTGTCGTCTTCGCCGTACTCTGGGAGGTCCCGCTCCTCCTCCGTCATAGAGGCCCGAACACACTAGATCTCGGTGTGGAAGTAGGCGGGGTGGTCGACGTCGGGCTGCGGGGGGACTGGAACTCCCCCGGGCTGAGCCTCTACCTCCCTGGCACGCGCACGTCGGGTGGCGCCGGGTAGTTCGCCTCATGGAGGAGGTTGGCTTCCCACTCGTGCAGGTGGCAGCGTCCGAAGCCGTTGGCCGCCACTCCATCGACGGGGCATGCACGCTGTGGCTAGACGGGGAGAGAGAGGGGCCGCGGGGCGAGTGCATCCACCGGCGAGGGAGGGAGGCTGTTATAGCGGCCAGGGGGCGGCAAACGTGTGTACGCATGGCGGGAGAGGGCGCATCGCCGTAGCGTGCCTCCCGTGAGGAATCAATGGAAGGCTGACCGGCGGCAGCCTTGGCATTGATTCCCCGCGGAAAACCAAGGCGATGAGGACGACGATGCGCGGGGTCGCTGACTCGGCGGGCCTGTCGTTCATCCGCGCCAAAAATGATTCCCCCAGAGCCGCCGGATGCCCCCAGCGCGCTGGGTTCGGACTGGATCTGCCGGCGCCGGTTTTGGGCCTAACCGGCGAAAATTAGGCTCCTGGGGGCGCGACTGGGCCGTTCTTTTCGGCACTGGCGCTAAAAAATGGCATCGGATGGGGGAGATGTTGGGGTGCGCGGCTGGAGATGCTCTATGGGCTGCTTGTTAAAGATTCATGGTCTAGGAGGTTCGTACTGACCACCTTTGATAAACTGGAAGAGCTGCGCAACATCCAACCTTCTCCGTTTTTTATGGTATGTGATAATCATATTGGTTGACATGATTCCATAATAATTTCCTGGGATTTCTTCCATTGTATGGTATTTTCTTCAAAAGACATATCTTGGGGAAAACCGACAAAAAGTAGTGTGCGAACATGGTAAGATTCTACAAAGCCTATTGTGTAGGCACAAAATAACCATAAAAAACATCATACAGTTTGGACTCGTCATAACTCATTCACCCTTTTGCGTCAAGCCACTTGAGTTATCCTTGGATTCATTAGGCTTGATGTTCCTCTTGTTTCCCCAAAAAGAACTTGAGGCTAGAGCCATGTGATCATTGAAAACATATTTGTTCTGGCATCTTCAACTTGTACAGCCTTGGCCTTCAACACAAGGGAGGGTTTCTGATGTGGAGCATTCTTCCATCATCCTCATGGACTCCACTACAACTCATCAAGCACCACGTGGACCTATGACAAGAGCTCAAGCACGCGTCATCGAAACTGAGGTGAACTCACTCCTACTTGAGATAGATATGGATATGAATGAAATTTGGATGCTACCTCACCAAAACAACTAGGTACGAAGACAAACGCCACCTAGCAGCTAAGGAACAGCCCATGGGCATAGGAGAAGGACTCCAAGGGCTCAAGGAAGGAGAAGGAGTCCATTAAGACGAAGACAGTAGGTCCCAGGCGACCCCGTGCATAGGGGCCTACCCGACCCCATGCCCACGGGCCTCCCAGAAACCTTCTGTAACCGATACACGCACCCCCGTGCACACGGCCTCCAGACCCCGTGCGCACGGGCCCTCACCGCTATAGCACCCCGTGTGCACGGGCGTGTATCGTGCCAACGGAACCCCCGTGTGCACGGGCGTGTATCGTGCCAACGGAACCCCCGTGTGCACGGGCCTCACGTACCCCGTGTGCATGACTCTCCCAGGTCTCGGCCGAGGGTTTCTTATCTTGCCTCCCAAGTCGTCCCCTGCCTCCCTCAAGCTATATATTTGGTGTCTAAGTCATTTATTAGGGTTAGGAAAGTATATGTGAGACATTGATAGAGCTTTGATCCTTCTACCACTCCTCTTGGAGATCAAGGCCTCTTTAGAGAAGATCCCAAGTGGATACCAAGACCTCCTTTTGGAGAAGACTATCACCAAGACCACAACTCCTTAGGAGTTGGAAGAACCTTTCCTTTGTGCTTGTTTCCTTGGATTGTTCTTGTATTCTTGTGGATCTCAACTATGCTATTCTAGTGGATGAGTGACTGGGTTTTGTTTGAGTGAATTTCGTCTTTGTGTTCTTGTGTTCATCCCTTTTCCCCCTCTCAGTGTGAAAAGATCTCCACTTAGGGTTCCACCCTACAACATCTTGGTATCATGAGGAAGGTTGCTTCACATCTTGGAGTCTACCCCCCATCTTCTAGCCTAATTTTGTTGCTTTTTTCCCAATTCGAAAATCCCCACTAAAAATAGCCCCAAATTTTTTGTTGCAATTTGTTGGATCTTGTGAGATTTTGTTGATTTGATCCAGGAATTTCGTGTTTAACGAGTGGATCTACCCCTTACCACCTTCCCCCCAACCATCCCACCATTGATTTTGGCCGAGATTACCCACGGATTTGGGCGTGTTCTTGCGCAGGCAGAACACCCCGTGCGCACGGGCCATCGAGACCCCGTGCACACAGGCAAATTATCTAATGGGGAAGTAAAGTGGGGCAAAAGATCTAATTTTCCCATCGCCATTTGCCTTCCGCATTACATCCCGTTGTTGTTTGAGATTTTGGGTTGCGGTGCACCGTGTCCTAAGGTGTTTCAGCTACTCAGGGACGGTTCGACTTCGACCTCACCGCCATTCCTCATCGCCCCGGTTTCGACATCGACAATGACCACTTCATCTTCATACTAACCATATGCAAGGATGGTAACCTCGATGACATCTTGTACTCATACCTTGCCATTACTTTGATAGCCTCGAGCCATTTTGCGTCACTTACCCATCAAGACTAGCGAGCTGAGAACTGCCGGGCCATGCTCTCTGTGCACCTTTTGTGATAAGCCTATCCTTCATAGCTACATTTAGTGTGCAATCATCGTGCTATCATACTTGTGCCATAAGTCTCTCCATGCATATCATACTTTCATCTCATATTCCGGCTCACATGTCAAGCATTGTGGCATAGTACAAAAGCTATTAAGCAAAATAAGAGAAACAAAGAGCGTGTAAGCAATAGCATAGAGCCATTTTGCATCATTATATCATAGTGATCCATACATACTTAGGATACTTGGGATCGAGGACAGCACATTACTCTCATGGGTTGGTGCACAAGCGTATCTAGCCCATTTGAGCAATCGAGCTAGCGTCTCTCTAATATCCGTACAACAAGAGCATTTTCCGTCGTTACACATTTCAAGCTCACTCCTTGGTTGTGCGGATCCCATTTATCTCCTGTGTGTGTGTGTTCCTAGTGATATCCTTGGGTTTGATCTATTTGTCTTACTTGCAATTTGTGCATCTTTTCAACAATTTTGATATCTTGACTAACATTTGCTTGAATATTGTGCCACTCACGCTAACCAAGCTAATCTATACGCCTTTACTTGTAGGTGTGAGACAACAAAACCCAGTACCGGTTCTCCTATTATAGCATTCCATTGAGTGATACTCGATTCATCCTCAATCTTCGGAAAAGGTAACTTTGGTATTGTTCTCTCCTTTTCCTACTCACCACCACTTGCATATGATGGGTAGGCCAAGCCCTTCGGCAAACCCACTCTTCGAGGATAAAGATGAAGAACACGACTACGCCACCAAAAATCACTTCTTCGTCGCACAACAAGCTCTCCATCAAGAAAGTGAAGCCTTAAGCACATTGAGCAACTCGCCACCGGCCTACGACAATCGGAAGTAAGACATCGTGAATATCTTGATGCCAAGATCACTATCAAATGGAAGAACTTTGCAACATGATCGTGAGCCGCACATCCTCCACCACTTCTTCGTCAAGACTGCACCACTCAAGTCGACACTTTTTGGCCTACTCTTCTTCTGATGCAAGTCATCCTCGAGCTCGCTCACCTCACTGAAATGACAACCAAAATCCATTCCATGGCCATGGTTTGCAAGACCGAGGCCGAGCACGTGAAAGAATGTGATGTCGTGGACCACGAGCCACCTCCACAACCGCAACATCAAGCACCTCAGGATGGTGACGCGATTCGGCAAGAACAAAGACGTCGTGATGAACAAGCCCTTGAAGCACAACGCGCACACTGCGAGGCCACTTGAGTTGTCACCAAATGAAACCGTCAAGTGCGTAAACAAGAAGAAGCACTTCGCCAACAATGACAAGATGAAGTCGCTGTCCATGAAGAGCAACAAGAAAGACGGAACTGGGCTCACATACCTCGACCTAATCGGCAAGTCCATGTAGAGGAGCGTGAAATTGAAGACCCTCCTACATGCCATGAGCGACATAACAACGGCCACTATGATGAAAAACTACGCCGCGACAAGCTCAAGTTCAGCATGCCCAAGTTCTTCGGAAGCAACGATCCCGAGGAGTACTGCTACTTCTTGAGCTTGCATTGATTTTTCCCTTGAAGAGGAAAGGGTGATGAAACAATGTAGAGTAAGTATTTCTCTCAGTTTTGAGAACCAAGGTATTAATCCAGTAGGGGACAACGCGCAAGTCACCGAATACCTGCACAAACAAACAACAACTTGCACCCAATGTGATAAAGGGGTTGTCAACCCCTTCACGGTTACTTGCAAAGGTGAGATCTGATAGAGATAGATAAATGATAAAGTATGTATTTTTGATATATTTGGTTTATAGACGGAAAGTAAAAGATTGCAAAATAGTAGATCGAAAACTAATATGATGGAAACTAGAAGATTATATGATGGAAAATAGAAGAATATATGATGGAAATAGAAAATTATTTGATGGAAAATAGACCCGGGGGCCATAGGTTTCACTACAGGCTTCTCTCAAGATAGAAAATATTAAGGTGGGTGAACAAATTACTGCCGAGCAAAGTTATGACCATATCTAAGGCAATGATCATGAATATATGCATCACGTCCTTGTCAAGTAGACCGACACCTGCCTACATCTGCTACTATTACTCCACACATCGACCGACTCCTGCTTGGATCTAGAGTATTAAGTTCATGAAGAACAGAGTAACGCATTAAGTAAGATGACATGATGTAGAGGAATAAACTCAAGCAATATGATGTAAACCCCATCTTTTTATCCTCGATGGCAACAATATAATACGTGTCTTGATGCCCCTACTGTCACTGGGAAAGGGCACCGCAAGATAGAACCCAAAGCTAAGAACTTCTCCCATTGCAAGAGAAACCAATCTAGTTGGCCAAACCAAATCGATAGTTCGAAGAGACTTGCAAAGATATCAAATCATGCATATAAGAATCAGAGGTGATTCAAATAATATTCATAGATAAGCTGATCATAAATCCACAATTCATCATATCTCGGCATACACGCCGGAAAAAAGTATTACATCGAATAGATCTCCAAGAACATCTAGGAGAACATGGTATTGAGAATCAAAGAGAGAGAAGAAGCCATCTAGCTACTAGCTATGGACCCGTAAGTCTATAGTAAACTACTCACGCTTCACCGTAAGGGAAATGGTGTGGATGTAGAAGCCCTCCATGATCGAATCGCCCTCCGGCAGGACGCCAAAAAAGACCCTAGATGGGATCTCACAGGTATAAAAGGTTGTGGTGGTGGAAACGTGTTTTCGTGGCTCCCCCGGATGTTTTTGGGATATATGGGAATATATAGGCGGAAGAAATAGGTCGGTGGAGTCACGAGGGGCCCACAAGGGTGGGGGCGCGCACTTTGTCCTTGTGGCTGCCTCGTGGCTTCCCTGACATGCACTCCAAGTCCGCAGGGTATCTTCTGGTCCAAGAAAAATCATCGCGAAAGTTTTATTCCGTTTGGACTCCGTTTGTTATTCCTTTTCTGCGAAACTCTAAAACAAGGAAAAACAGAAACTGACACTGGGCTCTATGTTAATAGGTTTTTCCCAAAAATAATATAAAATAGCATATTAGTGCATGTAAAACATCCAAAACAGATAATATAATAACATGGAACAATAAAAAAATTATAGATACGTTGGAGACGTATCAAGCATCCCCAAGCATAATTCCTGCTCGTCCTCGAGTAGGTAAATGATAAAAACATAATTTTTGATGTGGATTGCTACCTAACATATTTATCCATGTAATTTGTTTATTGTGGCATGAATGTTCAGATCCGTATGATTCAAAACAAAAGTTTAATATTGACATGAAAACAATCATACTTCAAGCATACTAACAAGGCAATTATGTCTTCTCAAAATAACATGGCCAAAGAAAGCTTATCACTACAAAATCATATAGTCTGGCTGTACTCCATCTTCATCACACAAAATATTTAAATCATGCACAACCCCGATGACAAGCCAATTAAAGCAATTGTTTCGTACTTCGATGTTCTCAAAAAATTTCAACTTTCATGCAATACATCAACATGAGCCATGGATATAGCACTATAGGTGGAATAGACGGTGGTTGTGGAGAAGACAAAAAGAAGGAGATAGTCTCACATCAACTAGGCGTATCAACGGGCTATGGAGATGCCCATTAATATATATCAATGTGAGTGAGTAGGGATTGCCATGCAACGGATGCACTAGAGCTATAAGTTTATGAAAGCTCAAAAAGAAACTAAGTGGGTGTGCATCCAACTTGCTTGCTCACGAAGACCTAGGGCAATTTGAGAAAGCCCATCATTGAAATATACAAGCCATGTTCTATAATGAAAAATTCCCACTAGTATATGAAAGTGACAATATAGGAGACTCTCTACCATGAAGATCATGGTTGCTAATTTGAAGCACAAGTGGGGAAAAAGGATAGTAGCATTGCCCCTTCTCTCTTTTCTCTCATTTTTTATTTGGGCCTTCTCTCATTTTTTGGTCCTATTTTTTTCATCTGGAGTCCCATCCCGACTTGTTATTAAAGTTTCTTTTTATTTTATTTTATTTTATTTTGTTTCTAATTACTTATTTATTTTATTTTATGATAGTTCTTTTTGCTATTAAAGTTTCTAACAAAAAAATTTCTTTATGAAAATTCTATTTGCTTTTAATGATTTTGAACAGAAAATACTTTGATAATGTTAGTTGCATCAATTTTATATAATTTTAGTAGAGGTTGTGTCGGTGTCAAAACCGGCGGATCTCGGGTAGGGGGTCCCGAACTGTGCGTCTAGGCGGATGGTAACAGGAGACAAGGGACACAATGTTTTTACCCAGGTTCGGGCCCTCTCGATGGAGGTAAAACCCTACTCCTGCTTGATTAATATTGATGATATGGGTAGTACAAGAGTAGATCTACCACGAGATCAGAGAGGCTAAACCCTAGAAGCTAGCCTATGGTATGATTGTTGTTCGTCCTATGGACTAAACTCTCCGGTTTATATAGACACGGGAGAGGGCTGGGGTTACACAGAGTTGGTTACAATGGGAGGAGATCTTCATATCCGTATTGCCAAGCTTGCCTTCCACGCCAAGGAAAGTCCTATCCGGACACGGGATGAAATCTTCAATCTTGTATCTTAATAGTCCAGGAATCTGGCCAAAGGTTATAGTCCGGCTATCCGGACACCCCCTAATCCAGGACTCCCTTAGTAGCCCCCGAACCAGGCTTCAATGACGATGAGTCTGGCGCGCAGATTGTCTTCGGCATTGCAAGGCGGGTTCTCCTCCAAATTCCGTGTACCTGTTAAATAGTGTCCGGCTTCTTGTAAATGCTGCGCTCCTTGGCTTCCACGCCCAGTAATGGCCACCTTCCATGTGTCAAGCGAATGTGAAGGGCCAGGGTATTTTTACATTTACCCCATAGCTATGTGAATGAGCTGCCTATTAAAGAGACGAGGATTCCGATCCAAATCACACCATCCTCCCTTAGCGAGCATTCATCGGAGCGCATCCGACAGAGATCCATTCCATCATGGCCGGTCGACGCAGCTCGTCCTCTCGCTCTCCCAGCCCCAAGCCTGGAGATTGGGAGAGATGTTCCGTCCCGCACAGCAAACTAGTGACGCTTCAGACCAAGGGATTTCTTCCGCCAGCATACATGGTCCCGGTTCGAGCCGGGCTCGCCACCTATAATGGCGGAGAGCAAGCGGAGAGTCTTCCCAATCCCTCCAAGGGAGAGCGGGTATGCCTTGTCCCTCATTTGATAAGAGGGCTCTGATTTCCAATTCATCCGTTTCTCTGGGGGCTCCTGGAGTTCTGCAGCCTCCAGTTGCACAGCCTTACACCAGCCTCTGTACTGCATATTGTGGGCTTCGTAGCCCTTTGCGAGCTGTTTTTGGGCTGCGAGGCTCATTTCGCGCTATGGAAGAAGTTGTTCTGCCTTGTGCCCCGTTCTCAGAAGGGGTCAATATATCAAGTGGGCGGAGCCGAAGTGTGGCGCATCACCGGGACAGGATATCTATCCGGAACCCCAAAGAGGATGTCCGAAGACTGGCCTTTAGAATGGTTTTATATAGAAGACGTCCCCCTCCCGGATCCTATTCGGATTGGCCTTCCTAAGTTCGACAATGCTCCTTTGAAGAAGCGCCTGAGCTGGCGTCCATGGAGCCCCCATGAGGAAGACGACAGGGACGTTCTTTACCTGATGAGCCGGATAAGGTCGCTAGCTCAATCCGGATTGACCATGATCGAGGTCATGGCCATATGCATTATGTGGGGGGTGCAGCCGCATCAATATAGAGGCCACCCCATGTGGGATTTCAATGGGGACGATGACGCCACCCGCTGCCGCCGTAAGGGGCCGGAATCGGTTGCTGCTCTAATAAAGATCTTGTCCACTTTGTACAAGGGAGAAGAGGAGGAATTCCTCCGCATCAATCCACAGGGCGGATTTTCTATGTACAATCCTCCAAACTGGGTAAGCTGACACTTTTTCTTGCCCATCCGTTCCATATTCCCATAGTTAAGTATTTTTTCTTGCGATTTCGACGCAGGAGCTGCGCAAGGCTGTAAGGGAGATAAACTGCTCTCCTCCACAACCTGAGGATCCGGAACGGTCCCTCGACCCGGCCTCTCAAGAGGATCCGGACATATCTGTGGAGCTGATCGATAGGGTATTTTACCAATTTAGCAATGACAACGCCTTGGTGGCCATTACAGCCGATTATCCTGGACTGCTTCCAGCCTCACAGGTAACTGAGACCGAAGTCCCAGCAATTCGAAAAGGATCCGTCCTTGAGTATTTTTGATTACCGTATACCAACGGTGTTTTGTAGGGGAGGCCCTCGAGGTGGAATACCGAGCCGGCGGCGACTAGCCAACAAGGGGCCGCGAGGCCAGGCAGGCTGAAAGGGCGGGCAGTCCGGATTGAGACACCGGCGCAGCGGTATGGCGCGCCGTCTTATTACAAGATATTATTCTCAGAGTCATACTAACGCCCGTGCTTTGTTCAGGAAAAAGAGCGCTCGCCGAACTATATCTGGAGAGGTTGCCAATCGCGCCTCCACCAGCCAGGGTCCAAGGCCGGATCCGGAAGCGAAAGTGAATATGAGGTGCGCGCCGGATGCTCCTCCGACAGAGGATGCGAACAGACTGTCCGCCACCAAATCCGAGGTGGAGAGTGCCTTGAACCACACGCGTCGCCGGACCGTTCTTCGTGACGCTTATTTCTCCCAAGAGGCATTAGATGCCTTCAACTCGGGAGATGCGTACCTCCGTGCTGCTCAAAATGGTCTAGCCAGAGCCACGGAGCAGTATGTAAAGGACATACGAGCGAGAAAATTTGGTGATTATATATACCAGTAGCCCCTGAGACTTGAAATAGTTAGAATAACTGATTGAAGGATGATTTGTTATGCAAGTTCTTACAGAAAAGAATACCCAACTGTCCCATGAGCTGGAAGAGTGCAAAGCCCAACTGCAGGCCGCACTAGCCGCAACAGGTGAGCCCAAGGAGACCCCCTTTGGTAATATATGCTTCAAATGATAAGTATCATATAAAGTGTGGCATATATGCAGATCTGATGATAAAATTGCAGATGACGCCGGAGTAAATCCGGATAAGCAACACCTCCTACGCCAGCTAAAGACCGGTGAGAGCGTGCTTACAAGGGTGAGGCAGGAGAACAATGATCTCCTAGATGCCAACACCCAGCTGGGCGTGGAACTAAAGGATGTTCGTGCCCAACTGTCGGACTCCGGTAAGGAGAATCGGCGGCTTCGACGCGGCATTTTTTGTAAGTGCTTGAACGAACTTTGAAAAAGAGTTCGGCGAGGAAGTCGGCTAACAGAGTTATGTCTGTAGATATGCTAACAGGTCGTCCTGCAGAGGAAATGCCCGATTCTATGGGTGACCTTCTTCCCGAGCTCTCACAACTGCACGAACGAGTTTGGCGGATGATGCAAGGTGTCGCCCAGGACTTGTGGCCATCCGTCTCCGTTCCCGAAGGCCTTGGAGAGCTTGCGGAGAAGCTGAAGGGAGCGCTGCGGTGCTTCTCCGATTATGGAAGATATCGGCCTACCGTCAAGGTGCCAGGGAAGCCTGGGCCATGGTGAAGACGTGGTACACGATGGCTGACCCAAACCACATGGCCGAGGTCGGACCTGTGGGGCCCGATGGGAAGGAGATCCCTGTGAGCTTAGTATACGGCCAAGTAGAATTGGCCGCAAAGTATTCCCAACAGGACTGTAGACTAGACAGCCTATTGGGTGGTATTGAAGAGGAATTTAACCAGTCAAATTGACTATGTAATTTAAAGTGACATCTATAATGCCTTCTAGCCGGATTGTAGATCGTTTGTCATGGAGGACCTTTTCGCTTCAACCTCGGGACCCGACGGTCCGGAGTGTATCCGAATACCCTCTCGGTTATGTAAGAACGGGGGCATGCATGGAGACCAGGCGTAGGGGTCATTAGTGCTTGATTAGACAAGTGTCCAACTAGTTATGTTATATTACATGGTTAGTAAGAAACATCTTCCAGGGACAATAGTTCCGTTAGGGGTTCCTTTCCCTGGGAGGCATGCCCTAAAGTGCATGTCCGGACTGCGAAAAGAGACGCAGAAAAAACATCTGGGGGCGCATAAGTAAACAAGTGAGAAATCATCTTTAGTTCACCGACCGAATATTCCCTTAAGAACTCTAGCTTTCGGCTTCACCCAGTCTGCGGTACACATCCGGCTTACCCGGCAGTAACAATCGCAGAGGTGGTCCCCTTATGCCCTAGCCGAATTAACAGGAATGTAGGGCATAAATACAAGAGCCAGGCAACCCAGCTTGGCCAAAACTTAAGTCATATCGATGCATATAATGGTGAATAAAAGGTATATGTGGAAGTATAACACATGTGTTGGGCATGAAGCCCGTATGAATAAGCTTGTGTTAAAGAAGCCCCCAGGTATAATGAACGCGGATAGCGCGTCAGTTTTGTGCAAACAAGGCACAAATGGGCCCTTAAAGGTTGTGAGAGAAAACAAAGGGAGAAGGAGAGAAATATAAGATAGATAGTGTATAAAAAATGGACAGAGGAAGGAGACGAACACAGAGTCCGGCGCTAGGCGTAGAATCTTGGGAGTCGGACTGTGTTCCATGGGTTCGGCTCGAGTCGATTATCCGATGCATCCCGCAGACGGTACACTCCACCAGTCAGGACTTGGTCAACAATGAAGGGACCCTCCCATTTGGGCTTGAGTTTGTCATTTTTCTTATCCGGCAGGCGTAGAACTAACTCGCCAACATTGTAAGTTTTGGCCCGTACTTCTCTACTTTGGTATCTTCGAGCCTGCTGTCGATAGAATGCGGAACCGGCTTTTGCCACGTCACGCTCCTCCTCCAATGCGTCCAAACTGTCCTGCCGATCGAGCTCGTTATCTCTTTCTTCGTACATGCGCACTCGAGGTGAGTCATGAATTATGTCGCAGGGCAGAAACGCCTCTGCACCGTATACCATGAAGAATGGTGTGTATCCGGTAGTGCGATTCGGCATGGTCCGCAACCCCAGAGTACGGAGTCGAGCTCCTCTACCCAGTGCGTGTTAGATTCCTTGAGGGACCGCACTAATCTGGGTTTGATGCCGCTCATGATAAGACCATTTGCTCGCTCGACCTGACCGTTAGTTTGTGGGTGATAGACTGAAGCATAATCGAGCTTGATGCCCATGTTTTTGCACTAGAGTTTTACCTCGTCAGCCGTAAAGTTCGTGCCGTTATCAGTGATGATGTTATGGGGGACGCTGTAACGGTGTACGACCCTGGATATGAAGTCTATCACTGGTCCGGATTCGGCCGTCTTAACAGGCTTGGCTTCTATCCATTTGGTGAACTTATCCACCATGACCAGCAAGTATTTTTTCTTGTGGGTTCCTCCTTTAAGGGGTCCAACCATGTTAAGCCCCCAGACCGCAAAGGGCCAGGTGATGGGGATAGTTTGGAGGGCGGTGAGTGGCATATGGCTTTGGTTTGCAAAAAGCTGGCAACCAACACAGCGTTGGACAAGTATCTTTCTGAAGTAAGAATTTTTTTTCTTTCATAAAGAAGATAAGAACAAGAGGCTCACCACGGTGGTGTGGCGACGAGATCTGCGCGGGCGATTGACGGCGGCGAAGACGGGGACGGGACGTGACGGACCACTAAACCTGGACAAATCTCGGGGAAAATGGAGCTCGGAGGTCGAGTTTCGAGAGGAGAAATATTAACTAGTGTGGCTCAGACATTTCATCGAACACCTCATGTGCATAGGAGGTGAGCTAGAGCACCCAAATTCCCTCCCCTCGCCGGCCAGAAAAAATAAAGCACTGTGGAGTGCTCTGCTGTGGTGATGGGGTATACACTATAGGAAACTGCTAGTTTGCCGTCTGTGGATAACAGACGGCAAAGACTTAAATCCAGACGGCAAAGAGTTTGCCGTCAGGAAGTAGACGGCAAAGTCAGACGGCAAAGAATAATCGGCAAAGAATACTTTGCCGTCTACTATTTTTCCTTCTTGACGGCAAAGACTTTGCCGTCAGTCTATACCTTCTACCGTCAGCGGGTAAAGCCAGACGGCAAAATATTGCAGCAGACGGAACGGATGGACTGACGGACGGCGTCAAGTGTTTTGCCATCTACCGGCCATCCAGGCAGATGGCAAAGTCTATTAACTTTGCCGTCAACTGTCACGGCAGGCAGACGGGAAAAACTCATACTTTGTCGTCTGTCGTTCTTCGGCCAGTGGGCAAAATAGCTGGACTTTGCCATCTATCGATCGATCCCCAGTGGGAAAAGATGTATACTTTGCCGTCTGGTAGGGCTGTCCCAGACGGCAAATAGTCACCTCTTTGCCGTCAACCGTCCTGTTGGCCAGACGGCAACATTCTAGCAGAAGCACAGGCTAGCGACATGTGGCAGTTTTGCCGTCTGTCCCTAGACGGCAAAGCTTTTTTTTATAATCTCAAATTTTAATACACAATTAAACAGTTTAATACACAATATAGTAATTGCCTTGATCCATAACCAAAGATCCTCACAGCACAGAACCATAACAGGACAGCATATAGTTCCATAGCAAATATAAGCAACAATGAACAAAGTTCCATAGCATATAGTCCCAGGACAAAGTTCCATAGCATACAAGATTGAATGGTGACTGTCACGTTTTGGCACAAGAACAAATAACGTGCTTGAAATCATCAATATGCCAAACAGACAAAAGAACCACCAACCATACTCGATCTCATACATTCGGAGAACCACCAAGGTTGTTGTCGCTTGGGCCTCGTGCATGTGAAGATCCATTAGTATTAGATCCATGGCCTGATTGACGAGGCATCGTCAAAGCGGGCATACCATTCTGGGTACAATAAGCCTGCAAATTATGTTTGAGTGAAGATTAAGTACTGGTGGTAGAAGAGTTCATGTATGTCTTTGGCAATTAAGGAACTAACCACAAACATTGCAAAGCATTGGCTAGTTTGTGCCAACACCGCCTACTGCACCGCCTGCTGCACCGCTTGCTGCGTCCTCTCATCAGCCAGTCGCCTCTCCTCCGCCCTCTCCTCCGCCGCCACTCGCCTCAACTCCGCCAGTCGGGCCTGCAAAATATGGCATGGCAATCGCATCTTCAATCCAACATTAAGAAAGAAACAAACATATATAGAAGGACTTGTATAGAATACCTCCATCTCAACCATAGATGGAGTCGAGCGTTTACATGTAGAAGATTTTGAGATACCTAACCGAGCTTTGTATTCAGGGAGAGAGATACGGGAGGAACTAGGGAACATGCCTCCTGCAATTGCTTCCTTGCCATGTTTCCTGCATTCTCCAGAGATCATGACCAACGCGTGGTCAAGAGGCTCTGTTGTCATATCATACTCGGGCCCTTTGTCAAGACCCCGATTCAAAGTCACACCGATCGACCATGTAACACATCATATCACTTTGCGGCCTCACGCACGGTATTCCCACGGGTGCCAACTTACCTGGCCCGGGACCGTTTGCGCCTTTTGGCTCACGTATATGATAGTGTCTCTAGCATCCATATGACAAAGAACCCGGGCCGACATGGCTAGTCGTGAACCCAAGGCGGCACTAACCCATGAGGACAGGCATACATGAATCACGTCGAGCATGTCGGTCATCAACGTATAAATCTGGGCTGTAGCACTGGGCTAACAGGACTCCGGTAACCCGGGCTGTAGCAGGCTAGGCAGGACTCCGGAAAACACCGCGTGACATTTCCTCGAAGGGAAAGACACAGGAACGAAGTGAATCACATGCCGGCCAGTCAAGTGTTCCGAGCAGTAGTGCTGGGCTAGCAGGACTCCGGTGAACCGGGCTGTAGCGGACTACTATCACTCAGAAGCACTAGACTACATTTCCCCATATGATAGGCTGCCAAGGATAAACAACTAGATAGTCGGATCCCACTCATACCAAGCATTTCAATCATACACACAATATGCCCGATATGAGTAAATACAACATGGCATCACAACAAAACTCTACAACTCAAGTACTTTATTTAGAAGGCTCCGAGGAGCCATACATAACATATCCATACAGGTAGGGGTCACATGACCCGACACTCAAGTCATACAAACATACAAGCACATGCGGAAGCAAACTAGTCTAAGTACAGACACTAGAAAGAAAGAAGGCTTGACAAAGCCTGTCTATCTACATCGGCCCTTCACAAGTCTTGGATCACCACCTGGGTGATAAGCCACTCGTCGACGTCGAGGTCTACATAGAACCATCAGAGGGGGCGGTGTTGTCATCTGAAAACATTAATTAAAGCAACATGAGTACAGAGGTACTCAGCAAGTCTTACAACATGATCCTACTATACATGCACATTCTCAAGAAGGTAGTGGAGTTATTGCAGCAAGCCAGCTTTGACTCTTGGCTAAGCTATCTTACGATAGACACAACTTGTAAATCATTTGTCGCACATGAGTCCACTATCACCAACACAATACTCCACTGTGGATCCTCTCTCGTCATCCTACGAGAGGGCCATCCGCGGTACTCACACTTATCTTGAGATTTTTAGTAGTATCCAATTACTTGTCTATGAACTGCATAGGTGACCAAGTAGTCCTTTACTGCGGACGCGGCTATTCGAATAGTTTTATACCCTGCAGGGGTGTACTTCTTCACACATGTTTCCACCACTTAGCGTCTGCACACGTCATGTGCTCGGCAGACTTCAAGCGAAAGCCGACGTGGGTGTAGACCACGACCTAACTAACCACACTAGTCTCTAGTCCAGGTTTATCGCCTATTCGGGTTCCATCCGCAAGGAGATCCGGCCCAGGTGTCCTCAACGGCCCCAAACGATGTGTGCAGGGTTCCCGAGACACCAAACGGGCGAATCGGTACACCGTGCCACGTGCCTACCACAACACAACCCACCCCTATGGTCAGCGCTGCGTGCGGCCCCCAGCAACTACAAACACCAGAAACTACTTGCAACTCCTGGACAGAGGACGAGAGGGGTCAGTAAGTCGAGCGGGGTCGTATTTCAGGGCCGAATGTGTGGTAGTAGCTGAATCTTAAATCACACACACAGATCTCAGTTCTTAGGGACGGCCTCAATGAAACAACCCACCATGTACTCCTACATGGGCTCTCATCGATTCCTTTACCAAATCGTATTCAACACTTCACTCTCGTTACCGACACAACCTTTCACTCCAGTTCATCATCCCGATGAGCCAGACCTGACACAACTCTAAGAATAAAAAGCATAGCATGGTAGGAAACACACATATGGCTCAATCAACTCCTACACATGCTAGTGGGTTCCATCTAGTTACTGTGGCAATGACAGGTCATGCAAAGGAAGTGGGGTCAACTACCGCAACACACAGCAGTTTAAATCGCGTTGTCTTAATGCAGTAAAAGAGAGCGGAAGCGAGAACATGGGTTTGTATCAGAATTATCAATGGGTTTCTTGCCTGACGGAGTGGTAGTGGGATACTGCCCTTCAGTTGGATACTCGTGAATATCCTCGGAGGCAGGACCTACCACAAGAACACATCGGAACACAATCAACACATGACGATATGCAACAATATGATGCATGCTATGACATGGCAATATGAATGTGTATTGGCCTAATGCAAGCTAAACAAAAAGGAATGTGCTTATTTGAACCAATGGTTCAAATGTTAGATCATTTAACATAGCCACATTAGTGCATCATCTTGTATTGCTTAAATAGCAAGGTTAACTTGTTCTGACATGCATGAAACCAGTACCAGTGGATAGATTGAATTTTTCTGATCAAATTTCATATATAAATCTTTGCAATTGGAGTTACAGATTAATTTCTATGAATTTTTGAAGTTTGAACTATTTCTGGAATTTCCTGTATAAGAATAATTCCAGTAATTTAATTACTGCGTCAGCATTACGTCAGAGTGACGTCAGGGTCAACGGGGTCGTCCAGGTCAAACTGACTAGTGGGTCCCGCGTGTCAGCGGTTAATTAAACTAATTAATTTTAGTTAAAACTAATTTGTTTTAGTTAGCAGAGGGGGGCCCCACTTGTCATTGACTCAGGGGAGTCAACCTGGGCCCACCCAGTCAAGGTCAACAGGTCAAACTCACCGGCGTTTAGCCGCCGGCGAGGCCAGACGCGGTGGTGGAAGTGCATTAGTGCATTTCGGCGACCAAATGGACGGCGGAGGTCATCTACGGGTAGCTGGGATCGAGCCGCAGCGTTTGGTGGTGGTGGTTGAGCTCGGGGTGGCCGGGAACATCGCCAGCGACGAGCTAGGCGGTCGCCGGAGTCGGGTGAGGACGGACCCGAGGCTGTAGGGCACGGCGAGGTGCGTGGAGTGTGGCGTTGGGCTCCTAGGGATGCGGCGAGGTTAGTGGACAACGTGGCATGGCCGGTGGTTGGCCGGAGACACGTCGGCGACGAGCTCCGCGGCGATGCGTGCGGGTGAGCTTCGTGTAGTAGCTACGGTGCACGAGAGGGCAAACGGAGAGGATGGGGAGGTAGCTGAGCTCACGGCGGTCACGTAGAGCCAGACGGCGCGGTCGGGGACGAGTTGATGCGGCGGCGACGTCGAAAGGGATCTCCAGCGGTGGTTGACGAAGGCGGGGTTGGTGAAGGTGTTGCAGAGCGTGTGAGCGCTCGGGGCTCGGCCTACGTAGTCGACGACGGCGGAGAGGATGGACACGGTGGTGCAGCACGGGGACGACGGAGGGCGCAGTTTCACGATGGCGCGGGCGCAGCAGCGTCGGCCATGGCGGAGGGAGAGCGAGGGAGAGGAACCAGGGGGAAGTGCGGTGTCTGCGGGGTCAGGGAGAGCGAGGGAGTTCGTCCCACGTCGACAGCTAGACGAGGGGAGCGGCGAGGCGGCGGGCAGCTGCGTGGCACGCATGCTATGCTCGCCGTCGAGCACCTGGCTGCCTGCCTGGCGGGGACGAAGCAGCTGGCTGGCATGGGCCAGCACAGCGCTGGGCCGCCAGGTGGGCCGGCTGATGGGCTGCGGCCAGGTTAGTTTCCCTTCCTTTAGTTTCTGTTTTCTTATTCTATTTTTTCTGTAACTTTAGGGCTTTATTAAAAATACTTAGTCACTTGCTAAAATCCTGAAAATAATTGTGGGCTCTGTTGGGATTAATCCTAACAGCCCTCACTTAAATCCAGAATTATTTGAACATTTAAAATATTTACTAGTATTTAAATGTCCAAAAGCAACATACATATGATTTAATTCAGTGACCTTTTGTTGACCTAGAAAATTGTGCACCAATTTTGCCAGAGGTTCCAACACAAGACAAAGAGGGTGAACATTTTAGAAGGGCATTTCAGGTTCATTGAAATTATTTTTAGTAAACCCTAGTTGATTTCAGAGGGGGTGTGCTGGGGGTTCTGCCTTCCCCATTTCAAGTTTTTGTTGAAATTAGACATGATGCAACACTCTAATGCATGGACTAGTTAGGATGTGACACCCTTTCAACTCTTTTGCCATCCCTTTAAATTTCTCCATCCGATCGTAGGCGGTCTTGCTGGAGTACGCGGACGCTGTGTCATTCTCATCGTAAGGCGTGGCTGTTCTGTACGGTGCCTTATGGGCCAAAGCATACGAGACGAAAAGGTTGGGCAGTGGAGCATTATGGTGAGACGCCTGCAACCAAAGCAACATGATTAAGATTTCATCACAAGGATTGGCAACATGTATGACAAGAAAAAGTTTATGAAGAACTCCATAAGATATACCCAACGTTCACCGAACTCCATAACGTTCAAGTTGCCTTGATGATGTGGTGGATCCAGCATTGCGGCTCGCCGATTTCTATAATCTTTGTTTTTCGCCCTGTACTCTTTGGAACACCAATAGTCCACGATCCGCTCCCAACACTCCCCCTTATCGACGCACCATCTCGGAGTAACCTAATTGATCAATTGCATCTCATATATGTCAAAAAGAAATTGAGTGCCAGCTTGTTGAGGAAATAACAAGCATGAATATGCTTTACCTCCATGTACTTGTCCTTCTCAAGACGGAGTCTCCTACCGGCTTTCTTATCAAGACTCTTATAGCCTTGAGTTGCCATATATTTGCGGACGGCTAAAGGGCGCGCCTCATGCATCAGATTATGCACAAGCTTCGGGCAATGTTTGTTGACAACTGCTCGTGCCTCCTCCAACTTTCCATCCTCGCATCTATAGAAATCCTGCAAATATAGAGAAAATTAGTTTGGTGCAGTAATTTTCAAACCTTTAAGTCTGAGGTTTCTTATAAAATCTAAATAAAGTAAAATCTGCTAGTAGTACGTGTACTGGTTATGGAAACTGAATTTGTTTGGTGCAGTGTAGTACGTGTACTGCTAACATATTAGCTATATGATCTAGTACATGTCAGGATGGATGTGATTTGTGCAGAATGCATCTGAAGGAAGATAGTGTCAACTGACGAAAAAACTACATGTCAAGCGATCAACATGTGGATTCAGGTTGCAGCGTCAGTGAGCTCCAAGCACTATGTACTCTGTACACAGCCATTCACCCAAGCACTCTGTACAGCCACAAATCGCAGAAATATTTTCAACCCAGCTTCAAGCGATCAACATATTTTCAACCCAGCTTTACTACACAAAAGTACTCTGTACAGCCACAAATCGCAGAAATTATATGCTGTGAAAAAAATTGTGCCCAGCCATTCACCCAAGCACTATGGCCCAGAGATGGGCTCCTTTAAACATTGTTGCTCAGAAATTTCATTCAATAAAGATGGTCAGATGCACATATTTCTTTGAATTGACAGGTCCAAAAATCAGGTATATATATATGCACCCAGGTTCTAGAAATATACTCTAGATACAAATAACACAATTAAGAAATACAGTACGCACTAGTTTTCCAACATAGGGAGCTCCAGTACTGAATATGTACTCTTTCTAGGAATTCATATATTAATAACTAGAGGTCGAACCAAGATTTACAGCAAAGTATCCATGTCACAGATTTTTATTCAAGTTAGATATCTGCAGGTTAATCAGCAGAGCTCAAAGAATGCCTCATGTGGTATACACACACATTTATAAATAAACTAGGCTGTCCATCCGTCCATGGTGGGCGCCTCCTCGCCTTTGTGGCTACAGGAATATTAAATCTAAGTTTTCTAGATAGTTTTGCTACTGCAACATTATAGTCTGCTAGCATTCTGTTAAGAAAAATAAAGTAAAATCTAAATCTAAGTTTTCTAGATAGTTTTGCTACTGCAGTATTATAGTCTGCTAGCATTCTGTTAAGAAAAATAAAGTAAAATCTAAATCTAAGTTTTCTAGATAGTTTTGCTACTGCAGTATTATAGTCTGCTAGCATTCTTTTAAGAAAAATAAAGTAAAATCTAAATCTATGTTTTCTAGATAGTTTTGCTACTGCAATATTATAGTCTGCTAGCATTCTGTTAAGAAAAATAAAGTAAAATCTAAATCTAAGTTTTCTCATGGGTGGAATATTTAATTCTCGAGTGCAGCATATATATCAACGACTAGAAGTTTTGCTACTACAAGACGGTGGAGATGCAGTGTGTGAAGGAAACTTAATGATTACCCAAAGTTCGGCAAAGACCCGCTTGGCTTTGTTGTGAAACTCGATGTTGTTGGCTACACCAAGATCCTCATAGGCTTTGTAGTGGTCCCAGGTACATGCTGGCTCCGGAACTTTGCCCACCCCAGGAAAAGTAACCATGCCAGGGTAATGCTCCTTAATGAGGCTCCGAAGGACGCCGTTCACGTGTCGGTACTTTCCCCTGCTAGCTCCAGCTTTCTTCCAACCGCTACATAATGAGAAGCCAAAGTTGTTAGCAATTGTTGCATACATTGAAGGTAGAAAATGGGAAGCCAAAGTTAGTTACATTTCTCCACATGGAGCAATACATGGCCTCTGCTCCACAGGAAGCCCTCGTTCCGGGAGCCTTGAGGAACCACGTAGGTACACGGACCGACCCTCCTCAACTTGGATGAAACCAGCATGCTCCTCGTCAGAGGTCGAGGCATCCTTGTCAGAGGTCGGGACCTCCTCGTCAGAGGACTCCGACGACAACCGCTCTTCCTCCACCCTCTTAGACACGGGGGAGTGAGACACCGGCTCGTCCTCCACCCTCTCAGACACGGGGGAGTGAGACACCGGCTCGTCCTCCACCCTCTCAGACACCGGGGAGTGAGACACCGGCTCGTCCTCGAGCATTATACTTCAAATAGATAAGCATAAGTTCAAAAATATTACAAATTCAACATTACAACATGTTTGAGATCATCTGGGTCATGGTAAAGCAACTAGTACAAAATCAACATTACAGTTCAACACTACGACTAAAAATAGTCGGGATCATCTGGATCACAATCCGTCTCTTCTTCAAGGTCAGTTCTAGCCTCATCATCAGTATCATACGTGTCGTCAAGGATGTTGTCCTCATGTTGACCGTCATCGTCACCTTCACCGGCAATTCCTAGACGTAACCGTTCAAGCATTGAGAGGTCTTCCACGTTCGTAACCTCTTCTTCTTCCTCTTCGACTTCTTCTTCTTCACTGTCAATGTGTACTTCCATGCGTGGATGGATGTTGAGACGGCCTCTAGGCCCATGTTCTTCTTGGAAGAATTCTCCATCATATGTGTCAGGGTCGATGTGAGGTTCATAATCCTCTTCACTGGGGGAAGGATGTTTACCATGTGGCGGCACATCGTACACGACATCCCAACCCTTAAGGTACTTCTTTTGGCATGCGTACTTGAGATAAAAAACTTGTGTCGCCCCTGTTGAGCCACAATATAGACATCTTCACATTCTAATTTTCTGTCTTGTCGAATTTCGACTTGCCCAATATCATCCCTCCGCCTAACCTTCTCCGGATCAAACCAATGGCATTTGAAGACAACGACTTTCGGAGGATTTGCCCCAAAGTAATGCAGTTCGTATATTTCATCAAGTCTTCCATAATACTCAACTCCATTGCAAATAGCCGACACTCCCGTGTTCCTTGATTTTAGAACGTCCCGACGTTCCTCGTTCCCATGTGTGCGGAAGCGATACCCATTGATGTCGTATTTATCAAATGTACCGACCTTATAGTCAAACCCATTAGCAACTTGTTTCAACTCTTTGTCCAATATTGACGTACCCTACAAGTTTAAGAGGGAAGGATAGGTGTATTAGTCGCACGTAATACCAACTTCAAGTGTTCCAAGAAGTATACCTTACCTTTTCTCTGAACCAAGAAATGAAACCATAATTGCCGTCTCCTTCACCAGCAAGAAGCTCATACTCTTCGAGTGAATCACGTCCGACCCCTCCATTCGAGAATTGGGCAATGAATTCACTGCCCAATGAGAAATGAGCGGAGTTAAGAGAGAAACATGTGAGTAAATGTTACATAAGGTACCAACACTTACTCAATGTACGGCCGCACTTCTTGAAGGTTGGTGAGGATATACAACGTAAGCGTTTTCCACTCTTTCGGATCCAAATTCTTTGAACCAGAAGCACCCATAGGTCCGAGTTGCCCTTTGAAGAGGCTGTTGCTTGGATTCATGTTTAGGGTCGCCAGTATTGTATCGAGACTTTGCATTATGCAAGCTTGGAATATTGGCCGCATAGCGTGATGTCGTGAAGTTTGTAATCTCCTCCGCCAAGAATGCCTCGGCTATGGAGGCTTCAATTCTACATTTATTTCTACATTTAGCTCGAAGAGTCTTCTGCATTCTCTCAAGTCCATTGCACCAACGATTCTGCACAGGGCCACCCATTCTTGCCTCGGAAGGGAGGTGTAAAATCATATGTTCCATCGGATTAAAGGATCCTGGTGGAAAGATCTTCTCTAGCTTGCAGAGCAACTCGGGGGCCCGTTCTTCCATCTCATCTATCACAGTAGGAGATACTTCTTTAGCACAAACAATACGGAAGAAATAGCTAAGCTCTGCCAATACTTCCCAATCCTCCTCAGGGATATAGCCTCGAATCATCATCGGCATTAAACGCTCAAGCCATATGTGCCAATCATGACTCTTCATCCCGTTGAGCTTCAATTTATCAAGATTCACTGCCCTCATAAGGTTCGCTGCATACCCATCAGGGAACAACAAAGTTTTGAACCACACGAGTATCTCCTTCTTTTGTTCCCTAGTAAGAACAAACCTCGCCTTTGGCGTCCTCCAGTTTTTCTTGCTCTCGGGTTGTCGCAAGTTTTGTTCGGGTCTATGACATAGCTTGATTACATCAAGTCTAGCCTTAGTATTATCCTTCGTCTTCTCAGCAATGTTGAACAATGTGCCAAAAATGGCCTCGGCGATATTCTTTTCAGTGTGCATTACATCAATATTATGTGGAAGCTCGAGCTGGTGGAAGTAGGGGAGATCCCATAAGAATGGCTTATGAGTCCACGCGTGTTCTTCATTATATCCCAAGAAATACCTTGGACGTTTGGGATCAGGCTGGAGAGCATTTAGTTGATCACGAATTTGTTCACCCGTCATCTCAGGTGGTGCCGAGTGTTCAACGACTTCACCTTTCATGAAGTTCTTCTTGTCTTTTCTGAATGGATGGTCAAGACGCAAATGTTGTCTACGAAAATCGAAGCAAGAATACTTGCGACCATGCTGCAACCAACGACACTTCATGCTTGCCTTGCACCTTGGGCATGGGAACCTCCCATGCACAGACCACCCCATGAAAAGTGAATACGCTGGTAAGTCATGAAGTGAGTACTGGTACCAAACATGCATTGTGAAGTTCTTTTTGCTAGCAACGTCGTATGTCCGTATCCCGTTCACCCAAGCTTCTTTCAACTCATCTATCAGTGGTTGCATGTACACACTTATATTCTTCCCTGGATACTTGGGTCCTGGAATTATCAACGACAGGAACATGTGCTTGCGTTGCATTATGGCGCCGGGGGGGAGGTTGAGGTGAACAACAAACACGGGCCAACAACTATATGTCTTTGACACCATACCAAACGGATTGAACCCATCGAGTCCGATGGCAACTCGTGCATTCTTTGCCTCTTTTGCTTTCTCATGATGTATTCGATCGAAACTCTTCCAAGCTTGGGCACAAGACGGATGTATCAGCATCGGTCTCCCATGATCATCTTTGTCGTGTCTTATCCCATATTTGTGCTATATCATCTGTTTGGCTGTATCTTCGTTCAAGTAAAGGCGTTGAATTCTTGGCAAGATTGGAAAATATCGAAGAACATTTGCGGGGACTTTGCTTTGCTTCTTCGTACCATCACTGAGGTCTCTCTCGACATACCTAGAGGCTTTGCACTTGGCGCAATACTTGTCATCGGCATACTCTTTCGTAAATAAGACACATCCGTTTGCACAAGCATGTATCTGCTCATAGGGCATCTTAAGTGCATGAAGGATTTTCTTCGCTTCATACCAACTTTTAGCCAGTTTGTGACCTTCGGGGAGAGAGCGACCCCAAGATGACACCATCAAATTAAAGCAATCTCTGCTCATGTTGAACTGGGTCTTTATAGACATTGCTTGTGCAATGGCATCCAGCTGACATTGGTTTGTGTGGTCGTGAAGAGGTTGTTGTGAGGAATTTAGAATTTCTAAGAAGGCCCTCGCAGACTCCTCCGGTTCTTCCTCTGATCCCTCTTCACGTGCATCGTTGAAGTCAGCTACGATGTCAACTATCCCTGTACCATTGTTGTCGGTTCGCCAACGCACCACCTCCTCTCTGCTACGTTCAGGCTCGCCATGAAGGGTCCACCGGGTATACCCACGCTTAAACCCATGCTTCTGCAGGTGCACACACATCGTCTTCTTCGACTGTTCTATGCCGTTGCGACACTTCAAGCAGGGGCACCAACTTTTTCTTTGGCCTCTAGCAAATGCTGCCTCCACAAATTCGTTGGTCTTCTTCACCCATTCAGTGGTCATGCCAGCCTAACTAGGGTTTCCAGTGTACATCCACTCACGATCATCCATACTGGTACTTGCACTAACAGTGGGGGCACCAAATTCATATTCATCAAGATATGTATAATGTAATTAAGACTAGATACACACCTAATTACCATTGTCATATTATTTACGCCATGGTTTTAATTTTTTACCATACAAAAGGGAAACGGTGCATTCATGGATTGAATCCTATCTCTAATAGGTAAAGATGGGTCCTAATCCCACCCGAGTACGTGTAGATTGGGTTCGTTTCCCGTGCTCTACTCCGGTCCTCGGCAAAATTTCGGCAGCACCTCCCCGCTGTTCTCCAGATACACGTCTCGACAACAAGCCGAGAGAATGTGCACCCGGAGAACAACAAGGTGGCGCTGACGAAATTTTGCCGAGGACCGAAGTAGAGCACGGGAAACGAAACCCAATCTACACGTACTCGGGCTGTCCATGGATAACAGGGACAATTCGAAAAGACGACGGTTATAAATATGCAAAGACATGCATATTTATAGATGCCACCCTTTCGAACGGGAGACGCCTAGGTTACGAGACTTGACATGAAAATAAAACCTAGTGGCATCGGCACGACGACCGGAACGAAGCAAATATGGGAGGGGGAGGAGATGACAGTCAAGCTCACCCCGAGACCGTAGAGGCGGTAGTCGAACAACGATGGCAATGGCAACGGGACGGACAATGCTCCTCGAGGTGAAGAGAAAATCCCTGCACATGAAAAGCACCGGCACAACCAACATAAGCACTCGTGAAACAATCTGATAAAAACATTATCAACATCATCTCACAGTTGACAACTATATATATGTGTAGCAAGACTAGACTCTCTGGCTTGTCTTCTCCAATCTAAGCATGTTGCAAAAAACTGAGCATTTAATTTCCTACGAGCATTAATCAAAAGTTGAAATTTTGCCTTACAGAACAACCATCAGCAAATAATCCATACATCCATCAGCAAATCTTCCATACATCCATCAGCAAATCAGCATGGACAAGCACAAGGCTGCCTTATACTAAAAAATTTAGGCAGAAGAAAATGGAAAGGGATACATCCATCAGCCAATCATCCATACATCCATCTACGCATCCATCCTTGCATACATCTATAAATCCATCCACATATGCTGCAATCCATACATCTATCCATCTAAAAGAATATGAACAGAGATGGGAGCGGTGCTCACCGTGGGGTGGGGCAGAGGGGGAGGTGGTGCCCCCTTTGGTGGTGACCAGCGGCGGCGGATGCGTAGGAGGGAGCCGGCGGCGGTGCTGCCCACGGGAGCCGTACCGCTAGGGCAGGGGAGGACGGCCCGGTGGCGGTCGCGCCATTGGAGGAGGACGGGTGGGGGGCGCAGTGGACAAGGGTCTCGACGGCGGCGCGGTGGAGGCGGGGACCAGCTGCGGCGGCGCGGTGGAGGTGGAGACGGGCGGCGGCGGCGCGGTGGAGCCAGGGACGGGCGCTGGCGGCGGCGTGGTCGAGCCGGGGACGGGCGGGGATAACCTAGCGTGCGGTCGAGATAGAGCAATCGGGGAGATGCGGTCGGGTGCGGGATTTTCTTTTCTTAATTTCCATTATTTTGCCGTCAGTGGGACCAAAAGGAGACGGCAAAGCAAGGCTCGGTGCCAGGTTTTTTCTCTATTAGTTCGCCGTCAGTAGGACAGCAGGCAGAAGGCAAAGCAACTAACTTTGCCGTCAGTGGATAACAAACAGAGACGGCAAAACTGGGGCACCGTTACCTACCGTCAAACTAGACACGTGTTGGTTTCTTTGCCGTCACTCAGTGAAACAACAGACGGCGAAGAGCCAGTTTGCCGTGTTGGTTTCTTTGCCGTCATCCTTTCTCTAGGTTTGCCGTCAGCCAGTGCGCTCACAGACGGCAAAGAGCAGATTTGCCGTTAGTCATACTTTGCCGTAAGCTCATGACGGCAAAGTTTTCTTTGCCGTCTACCCCGACGAAATGCTGACGGCAAAGCCGCTCACTGACGGCAAACTAGCAGTTTCCTGTAGTGATATATAGGCAGCTCATCTGTCCCGGTTCAAGCCAAGAACCGGGACCAATGGTTGTGGGCCACGAGCGATGCCCATTGGTCCCGGTTCGTGCCTAGAATCGGGACAAATGGGTCCACACGAAACGGGACCAATGCCCACGAGGCGCCGGCCGCCCCCCTGGTCTCACGAACCGGGTCGAATGCACCCATGGGTCCCGGTTCGTGGACGAACCGGGACTAATGGCCTGGCCAGGCACGAACGAAAGCCCTGTTTTCTACTAGTGCTCCAATCCTAGAGGGCATACGACCTTCTTTGCTGCGTACATACTGTCAGGCAATTCGTTATCCTTTAGAAGCTTCTTCTTCAATATTTTCAGTAGCTTCTCAAATCCATTGTCGGGCACAGGATTCTCTGCTTTCCACTGCAGCAATTCCAGTATGGTACCGAGCTTTGTGTTGCCATCTTCGCAATTGGGGTACAACCCTTTTTTGTGATCCTCTAACATGCGATCGAACTTCAGCTTCTCCTTTTGACTTTCGCATTGCATCCTTGCATCCACAATGACTCGGCGGAGATCATCATCATTGGGCACATCGTCTGGTTCCTCTTGATCTTCAGCAGCTCCCCCCAATGCAGCATCACTGTATTCAGGGGGCACATAGTTGTCATCATCCTCTTCTTCTTCGTCGTCTTCCATCATAACCCCTATTTCTCCGTGCC
Organism: Triticum urartu; assembly: GCF_056163025.1. Lineage (NCBI taxonomy): Eukaryota > Viridiplantae > Streptophyta > Magnoliopsida > Poales > Poaceae > Triticum > Triticum urartu. The sequence continues at coordinate 707,708,691 of NC_141879.1, read as the reverse complement.
TCATCCAAACATTATAGTGTGGCATGAAACCCTTGTAAAGCAGGTGGGTGTGAAGGATTTTCCGGTCAGAGTAAGACTTCGTATTCCCACATTTAGGGCATGGACAACATATAAAATCATTCCGCTTGTTTGCCTCAGCCACTTCGAGAAAATTATGCACGCCCTTAATGTACTCGGAGGTGTGTCTGTCACCGTACATCCATTGCCGGTTCATCTGCGTGCATTATATATAATTATGTGTGTCAAAAGTAAGAAAATTAGACAAGTATCTATCTAAAGTAAGAAAATAAGACAAGTATCTATCTAAAGTAAGAAAATCAGAAAGAAGATAAGAACAAGAGGCTCACCACGGTGGTGCCGGCGACGAGATCGGCGCGGGCGATCGACGGCGGTGAAAACGCGGACGGGGCGTGACGGACCGCTAAACCTTGACAAATCTCGGGAAAAATGGAGCTCCGAGGTCGAGCTTCGAGAGGAGAAAGCTTAACTAGTGTGGCTCGGGCATTTCATCGAACACCTCATGTGCATAGGAGGTGAGCTAGAGCACCCAATGCCCTCCCCCTCGCCGGCCAGCAAAAAATAGAGCACTGTGGAGTGCTCTGCTGCGGCGATGGGGTATATATAGGCAACTTAATTGTCCCGGTTCATGGCAGGAACCGGAACTAAATCCCCCCTTTCTGGACCGGTTCTAGGAACGAACCGGTAGCAATGGCTGTGGGCCAGGAGCGCGGCCCATTGGTCCCGGTTCGTGCCTAGAACCGGGACCAATGCCCACGAGGCCCCGGACTAGTGCCCCCCATGGGTCCCGGTTCATGAAGAACCGGGACTAATGGGCTGGCTAGGCCTGAACCAAAGCCCTGTTTTCTACTAGTGAGGGGGCATGAATGGCCTTATTCTTCTTCTTCTTCACGGCCTCCTCAGCCGGCCGATGCCACGACCGTCTGTTCCTAGCTCGCTTGCCGCTGGCGGGAGCAGCGGGAGGGCGCCCTACATTCGCTGGAGAGGCGGTGGCCAATCCGGCGGCCTTGTTTGCGGTTGCCGCCGGTGCTTGTGGCCTGTGAAGATTTTTCATCCCTGATATTTTTTCGGTGCAGGCAGCGGCGCGGAGTTGGCTTACGGCCGCGGTGGCCGGCGGGGTGGTGGAAAGGTCTTGGCTACCCGTTCTGGTGATGGGGGTGGTCACCGGTGGCGACGGCGATGCGTGGGCCAGTGCTCGCAGGAAGGATGCAGCCGCGTTGGCGGGAGAAAACGGCGGGACAACTTTTACTAGGCCACGCGGGGCACCGAGTATATCTAGGCGCCGCGGGGGGATTTTCAACGGAGGAGTAGAAATTGCACAGCCTTATAGGACTTTGGAAATCGGCCAGGTGTGGCTTAGTGGACTAAACTAGAAAATTTACTCCACTATATCTTTTTAGGGGATCCACTAGAGATGTTCTTACCAAAGGAGTAGGCACCCCGGACACTAGCGTCACAGGTGTTCCCTTACCTGTATTGGCTGCTCCCGCCACCGCGCTAGGGAGGGGAACCCCAGGACGTTGTTCCCCGAGCAGGTTTTTTTTTTCTGCAGACGAGCGGTTTAGTATTACGGGTATTTTTTTTTGCGAGGGTAGTAGTATGGCTATCTTAGTTAGGGTTTCCTTTGTGCATGACTTCGGCTCTAGCGCTGGTGATGGTGGCAGCAAAAATATTTCTCCAGATCTCCCATCGAAGCGCTGATTCTCTCGGCTATTGCTTTATAATTTCAGAGGCGGTGTCTGTGTGGATCCTTTGAATCTTGGTAGACGCTTCATGTTCAATGATGTTGGCATCAAGGTAATGATCCTCTTCTTCCTGCTTCTTTCGATGGTAGAGGGCAGCCTGCCACGTGTTGAATGAGGAAGGCCGGCCCTTGGGGATTGGGGTTATGTTCCCTAACCGTTTTTTGCGGCAGCGATGAGGTTGTGGTCTCCTATTCTCCTATTGGACGTCTCCCTTATGCGGCATATTATTTTCTAGTGGTCCATGCTCCTTTCTCGTTGCAGCAGCGTTCCCTTCACCATCATTGCTGAGCTGGCAA